>NC_081289.1:70019541-70152041 GCF_030490865.1 Poecile atricapillus
ACTCCTCTCCGCCCTTTGGTGCTGAAGGTCAACATGGAAGAAGAATATTTAATTACACTTATATTAATTTCTGATTAATGGTCCCTTATTTCCCCCACTAAATACCCTCACATAATTCAACTCCTACTTCCAGCTCTTGGGAATTTAGTAACTGGGAGTGCCCAAGTCGGAAGTCAGAGGTTTGCTTGCCAATTGCAGGGAAATCAGTGTGAAATCAACAGTTTGAAACCCTGTGGTTTGTGTTCCTGCAATGGATTGTTTCCTCTGTGCTGAGCCTTCAGATGCAAGACCACAAAAGCCAATTTAGATAAGAAGGAACTTTGCAGCAGTTGTGATAAAAGATCCAGAGATCAGGGCTGGGGAGACAAGGAGAGAGTCAGAAGAAGGAGGGGGCAGGGGGAATTTCCTGTTTCACACACACAAAACAAAATAGCACAAAAACTGTGGAACCCACAAAACCACATGTCTTACCCCAAAGCTGATAATCATTTTTCCTGCTCTTTGAGCAGCAGGAGGAGGCACAGACACATTATATGGCAAACCATCACCCTGTCCAAAGAAACTGCTGTTAACAGAATGACACCTGTCCACTTCAGTAGCAGTGGTGTTTTTAAGGGCTTTATGGGAATTGTTGGATAGGAAAACTTCTGTTCCATCCATCAGTCTGGGTGGATAAGGGCCCACATCCTCAGCTGCTGTCCAAAACCATGATTGTCTATACAGATATGCTTCCCCAAAACAAAGCTGAGCAGCCTGCCAGCAAAGTTCCTTCACTCTAATTTTGGACTGGAGATAGGAGAAACATTCCCAACAATGTTGCTGTGGCACTTGGATCAAAATCAATGTTATCAGGGGGAGTGGAACAAGGAATTAATCAGGGTTTTTTTTTTCCCTGGCATTTCTTCTTTCTCCTTATCTCTCTGACTCACAGCCTGAAAAAGTTGTAGTTAGAATATCTTTGGGTTTGGTAAGGTTTGGGAAATTTTAAGAAAAAAGATAGTCATGGGGGAAAAAAAGTTCCAAACCACCAGCCTGGAAATCACAGCAAACCTTCAGCAGCTTTGGGATTTTCTTTAGGAAAGGAAGGTTTGCAGGAAACCACTTTAACTCATTTCAGAAAAGCAGGGTGCAGGTGCTGCTTTCCCCTTCAGCTACAGCATTTCTCATGGCCAAAGCAGCTACCAAAGACAACCTCAAAAGTCTTATTTTTTTCCCTAAGAGGTTCAAGCCTTTGAGGTTCTCCTTCCACCACTTTTGATACAATCACTGTTACTTCACCTCTCTGGCAATAGCACCTAGCAACCTCAATCATTTTGGCAGATGTTATGCAAACAGATAGGTCCATTTGCACTGCTGTGCATGTCAGCCCCTGAGCTCTCCTATTATTGCTGGGACTTATTTGCATAGCTGGTGAGTGTTACCCTGTGCTACCTGCCTTTCAAACACCCTTGTCTCAGCCAGATCTCTCAGGGAGCTCCTCTGAATGTAAGCAAGCCAAGACTTGGTGGAATCTCTCTCTCCAAGCTGTCATATTCCCTGAGAGAATGTTGGTGGGTTTTGCTTTTGTTCCTCGCCTCTGGTCTGTCCCTTTTCAAAACTGGAGGCACCAAATGCAGATGGATAAGGAGAGCTCAGTCCTTTCTGAGCACTTGCCCATCAGTGTGTCGTTTATATTCCCCTCACTTTTAGAAACCCTTCTCAGGGCTTTGTTTGCTTTTCAACTGCTGCCAAGCATTGTCCAGATGGTCTTAATGTCACATCACTGTAGGTCTTTTATTTTCTAGTCTGTGCCCTGTTTTGTCCTTCCTTCCAAGCCAATGTCTCTAAGACTATTTTTGGCCCCTTACTTCATTTCCCCTCCCTTCTGTCCATCAAGCTGGGTGAGTCACACTCATCTGTCCAGGAAACCTCATCTATTACCCCAATTGTTCTGGACTGAAAGGAGGAGAAGAACAGTCATCTCCAGATGACATTGTTTATGCCACCCCAAAGCAGCTCACCAAGGGTTTAGGTACTTAATACCAAGCAGTGACTCCACACACACACAAAAGGCTGCCCTAGCAGCGCTGACTGAACCTTCAGGAATGTGCTTTGGAGAGGGAGCATCCTGCCAGGAGCCTGCAGTTATCACATGCCAGTGTGTTTTTTAACAGTACCAGGAGATCCAATTCTCACCTAAACACGAATGCAGAAGGAGCCCACGTGTGCCAGCAGAGATGTCCAAGCACAAACATTGGGCTGAGATTCAGCTCCTCGTGCAGGGTGGGTAAAGAAAGATGCACACAATCCTTGGGTCTTAAATTCAGACAAATGGATGCTTTTCCTCAGCATTTTCCTCACCAACACGATCATTAGAAGCTTTCATTTCCCTCCTGAGTTTTTCTCTTGTATTGTAAGTAACTATCTGCCCCAAGTTTAACTCCTTCACAATGGACATTTCTCCATTCCTTCAGTCAGTTCTCAGGTAAGAAATATTTTCTGACCTCTGCCACTTCCTTCCAAATTCTGAGGACGTTTTTCCAAGGCCATTGGCTTCACCATTGTCCTTACTTTTGATGCTCTCCTGCCTGCTCAGTTTTAAAATCAAATCCTGGCCAAGCATTGCATTCCTCCAGAACAGGCAGCTCTTTCTTTGTAATGTAACCATCAATATCAGCAAACATGAAGAAAAAATAAATTATCTAGGCCTCAAGGAGCAGCTACTCCTGCCTTTCAGAGGCAGAGCAGAGCAGACATTTGGGTTTTGGAAACAAGGCTGTTCAGGGTGGCAATGTAAAGCTGCAGACCCCTTTGGAACCTGTGGTTTAACACCACTCATGAAAAAGAGTGGGAAGTATTTCTGATCTTAAAAATAAGAGTGGGAAAAAACCCCTAACCTCAGCTGTGTCATAACGAGCTGAAACAATCAAGGGAGCTGAAAGCTTCATAAATAAAGGACTTGACTGACAGCATCTCAGGAGTCCCCACGTCGTGTTCAAATCCATCAGGCTTTGTGAGACTTGGAGCCAAATTCTCACATTGCTTACCTACCAGTGCAGGTAAAATCACTTCTAATGCCAGAGAAATATCTCTGGAACCACACACACTGGCAGCTTCTAGGAGATGAACTTGGTGTTTTTTCTCCCATCCAGTTGTAGGGTTATGAAAGCACTGCAGAACTTTCCATGGGGGGCCTTTGTGTGCTTACCAAACTATGCAGTAAAAAGTGCTGCAACCTGCAAGTTAACAAGGTGGCAAGGTGCTCAGGGTCATAAGGTCTACACAGAAATCAATTTTGGGAAGGAAGTTTTCTTTTTCCATGGGAGAAAAAAAAAGAAATTAAAAAAAAAAATAATTTTTTTAAAAAAAAAGTAATCTAGTTCACAGAAACTCCAGGTTGACCTCATTTTTTTTTTTTTTTCTCAAAAAGCATACTATTCCAAAAAATCAAAAGCACCCACAATCATTCAGCATCTCTGCGAAATCAGGGCAAATCTTAGGCTTTTCTTATTTTCCAGAGTAATATAATACAGCAAGTTCAAACCAAAAGACCCTTCCCAGCCTGCCTAGTAATTTCCTGAGAGCCATCCCATACATCCTAACACAATGCTGTCAGTTGGATGATGGGATTAAATAGCATCCAGGTTAAAGCCAGTGCAATCCAGAGAACAATGATTTCAAACTCAGCAGTTTGTGGAAGTGGAATGGATGGCGTTCCTCCTTTTTTTCTGCGCCTTCAGGAATATTCTTCCATGCTGAGAAAATGAGAGTGAAACTCTCAAGGTGAAAAGTCACCTTGCCTGCCCACCAGCAGGAAGATCTGGGTGGGATGTAACAGCAATGGTGTCAGGAGCCATTCAAGACCATATTCAAAGCAGGGATCACAGGATTTTAATTAGAGGAAATGCAAAAATATCTATATAAATTTATTTTTT
The DNA here is from genome assembly GCF_030490865.1 of Poecile atricapillus. NCBI lineage: Eukaryota > Metazoa > Chordata > Aves > Passeriformes > Paridae > Poecile > Poecile atricapillus. The sequence continues at coordinate 70,023,456 of NC_081289.1, forward strand.
AATAAATCTGCCCGACCCCACCCCCGTTTCTTGGCAGGTTATAATGATAAAAGCTTGAGACTGCAGAAACCAAAATATTCAGGCACAAAAGACTGGCTTTGGAGTTTTCATTCCTTTGGTCTGTAACACAGCTTTCATTTCCAGAAGGCTGAGTCAATGATCCTGAAAATTTTGGCAAAATCCTTAAACTCTGGAAGCTGTACTGTGTTCTACAGTTGGGTACCTGGTTTGGGGTCCAGGATCCAGGCAGGATCCTGTGGCAGTGTTACAGGTGGCCTGTCCTGCAGCAAGGATCAATATCAGTGCAACAGAGCAGAGGCACTTATAGATGGGGAGAGTGTGCAGAAACAAGAGACATTGGTCAGCCAGTGATCTTGGGGCAGCAGCAGCAACCTGCAAGGGTTTTATGTGCATGGATAGGTGGAAAAAGCTGAGTTTCCAGGTCTTATGCACACACTGAACTGGCAAAGCTGGATCGTGGCCTAAACAGACAAACCTGGTGAGAAACCCAAATCAGAAATTCCTATGAACAGCTTCCCCCCACCTCCACACCCCCATTATTACGGTTGTTATTGTAATTATTGTGGTTGTTGTTATTATTTCACCAGTTCTGATGTTTACATTTAATCTCCATCTGCCAGACAGCTGCTGCAGAGCAGGGATCCTCTGCGTAGGCACGACTACGTTGGTGACCCGAGTAATTACAGAAGCACTTCATAGCTTTTCCCTTCCCTAGACGCCTTGGAGATGACATCCCTGAGACAGCAGGATACAGGTTTGGTCTGTGACTGTGGATCATCACTAAATTGTTTCCTGAGCTCCTGTCACCACCCTGCAAAGATTAATGTGAGCGGAATGAAAAGCAGAGCTCTCCTCTCAGACCTTTCCACTCCTGCTGCTCACAAAGGAGGATGAGCACACCCCACGTGTTCTCAGCACTTGAGGCAGAGCACAGGAGCCTGGCAGGTGAGGAGGAAGGGGCAGGTCGTGGCACACTGAGGCACGGAGGTTGGGGAGGTCACGGGCAAACTGAGCCTGCTCTTCTCCAGGCGCTTCTGAGAGCGCAGCTGAGCCTTGGTCAGGGACAGCTCTTTGTCAAGAAACACACATTTTTGTCCCTGCCACACTGCCTAGAAGGACACCTTGCATTGTCCTGGCATGTGCTGAATCCCTTGGGCCAAGCAGCACTCAACCCCAGGAGGCAGAGCTGGGGCGCAGGTGAAGCCACGCTGCTCGTCCTGCTCCAGACACAGACTCGCAGCCCTGCCACGTGAGGCCCAGCAGCAGCAGCTCCAGCAGTAAGCCACTCTTTTGAAATTATGTATGCACTCAGCTCCTGGAGGTTCCTCAGGCTTTTTTGCTCTCCAGGCAGTAGCAGCAATAACTCCCTGAGCTTCACAAATTTATGAGGCGCAGCTCATGTCACTGCAACCACGGTTAGAAACATTAGGGAGCTGGATATTTATAGAGGGGCATAAGAGCATCTTCCAAAGGACTGAAAATGCTCCAGGCTGACTTGTTTTGTCACAGGAACCAAAGGATGGGGTTTCAAAGAACCTGTTGGTGTAAATCTGCACCTCTGAAAACCCGGCTGGGCAGCAAAGAGCAGTGACCAGAGCCTCGGGTCAGATTTTTGGGGGGCACAAAGGGAGGTAAATCCATCAGCCAGTGGAGGGGTGGTGATCTGTGCCAGGGGAAGAGCTGCTGCCTTGGGGAAAACTTCACAAGTGTTTTATCACACATTCCAGTTCATCAGGAAATTTCTCTTGCAGAGACACTGCAAGATGCATGTGCGTGCGTGTGTGAAGCCAGCAAGGTTTCCTTTTTACTCCCCCTCTGCAGCTGGGTGGGAGCAGCTCCATCCAAGCTCCTTTTGGACTGTGTGACAGCCACCCAAACAACCAGGTCTTCACCCTCCTTCTAGTTCCACACTTTGGTGTTCACATCTTTCCATGTTCATGGTCCCCACTAAGCCTGTCCTTCCCTCTTCTCCACGCCCAGTGAACCCAAATAATTCTGCGTCCTGCACCATCTACCTGCCACAGCTCTGCCAGGCAGCACCTGTCCTGGCAATGGAACCAAAATCTGGGGCTACAGCTGCCCCCAAAAGGGATCAGCATCTTTGCTGTCACTGTCATAGGCTGGGGAATACTCAGGAGCTGGCCTTCCACGGTGTTGCTTTTTTGTCATGGAGAAAAATATTTTTAATAGTACTCAGGGTCTTATTGTATTTATTCAATCTTTCTGGAGGTAATTTGACAACGTTCATAATCTTGTTTTTCTGCAGCAGCATGAAGTGCTAGAGGAAACAAGGGCTGACCAGGGTGGGTGAGGAAGGAGAGGCTGACAAAACTTCTGGGTTTTTTTTTTGCAGTCCTCTTGATGGAGAGGAACAAGCCACAGATGTGAAGCTGAGCAAAATAGGTGTTTTTGTAAGAACACAAAACAGCTTTGGGCATCATGTGAGCCTCAACCTTTTCTAAACTAAGGTTTAGGAAAACCTGTAACAAGACTCTGTGTAACAAGAAAGAATATTGAACCAGTGCAAGTCCACTGACAGCTGAAAACTCTTTTTTCTGCTGTGGTTATGTCTCTGGAAAAGCACAGAGAGGGGAAAATACTCCAGTTTTCAGGCAGCAGCTGGTGGTAGGTTACAACAGGGAAACAAGACAGCTACTCTGGGATGCTTGCAAGTGTAAAGGCATGATCCCATTTCCTGGCACAGGGGTATTTTTCATGAGGATAGTGCAAAGTGCATGCCCTTCTTTAGGATCCACAGTTAGTGAGGCTCCCTGGTATTCCTCCTGGGCTTCAGAAGGTGAGAAACCGAGCCTGGTGAGGTCATGGAAAAACACCAGGGAAACATTGCCTGACAAACTCTGCCTTTCCTCAGCCTGTGCTGTTTCTGTAATCCTGACCTCATCCTTTTCTCCGGTGTCCAGCCTGGATCCAGGGACGGTAACTGAAGCTTCTCATCTCAGTTGCCTGCCTCTTTACCAAGCTTCAGAGAGGCTGCCACTAAAGGCATGGACTCCCTGACACTTCTGCTGCTTGGCTGAGATGCTACCCATCTTTAAAGCCCCCTTCCCTCTGCATCTCTGCTCCAGGTCCACAGGGATGAGATAACCCAACTTTAATCCCACTGTGCCCCCATTTGACACCCCAGCCTTCAGCACTAGGCTTAAGAGAAATTGGAGAGAGAGGATTCCTGCTGCAGAGTGTCTGATTTAGTGCCCAGATGCTGAAGTTCCAGGTGTCCTCTGGGCTGGTAGGGCTGGGTTTGTGGGGCTTGGTGGAGCAGGAGTGCTCAGTTCCAGTCAACACTAAAACCTTCCCTCACCGGTCGAGCTCTTAGCAGCACATTGTCCCTAAACAAAGGCCCCCAGCACTTAGGGAGAGTGGCACCCACTGTTTCGATTTCCCAGGGGATTCTAGCCCCGGTGATGCTCCTGCACCGCAGGTTCTGCATCCATGGAATCAGCAGAAAACCTCACCCCTGCGAAGCTTCCAGCCATCATTGCTTTGGAAACAGCCCCTCGGGAAAATCACACTGCCACATCAACACTGAATCATACCTCAGATGCAGATAGAAGCCTACAGGCTTTCCAGAACAAGCTCTTTTTTGGTCACCACACCCTTAGTTCAAAATCTCCTTCTTCCACTCACAGCTCTTCCCAGGGCAATGAGCATTGTTGGAAGTGTTTACGTTGCTGCTCTCTGCCAAATTAACATTATCACTCTCACCACCACCACAGGAGCTTCTAGGTGATGCTGGCTACTCATGGGCAGCAATTTCAGAAGCACTAAATGCAAACAGAATATATATATATAATATATACATGACCATATTTAACTATCTCTCTGCTTCAACAAGCAAGAATCCTAAATTCTAAGCTTTGTGAAAAACCCAGAACATCAGATGCCCCCAAGTTTCACGACACATGTTGCTTTGAACACACATTTTGTTGCTCTTTGCTCTTCCAGGTACCTTCCCACAGCCACCCTTGTGCCAGAAGGTCAGCAGTGAGAACTAAAAATCACCCAAAATCTCGGTCCACGTTGTGAACCAGGTTCCCACAGAACATTTCACATCCCCTTTGCCCACCCTGAAGCTCCTGTGGGATTCACTTCCCCCACATTCCTGCTCCAGGTAGGAGTAGGACAGCAATGTCACAGCTGACTGAAACAGGAGTCATTCCGTGGCGCAGAAAACTGAGGACGATTCCTCCCAACCTTACCCCCGAGCCTGACCTTTAAGACTGTTTTCCCTCTCCCAGCTGTGTGTGCCAAGTCTCGATATATCATCATCAGTGGGAAATATGTAACTGCACTGGAGGAGGAGAATAACTGGGAGACATGTGAGTAACTGAGACAATGCAGAGCTGCCAGATCCGTGACAGCTGCTGGGGGCAGCGCTGCGGTCTGACATTATGCACATCCAGGTAAATTACCATTTTGGTGTGTGTTTTCCTGTGGGCACGGGAGCTAGCACAGGCATACAAGGGATTTTTCATTGTTACCACGTTGTGAAGGACGTATTGAAAACTCCATTTCACCGGTGGCTGTTTTCTGGAAGGGGGGGGAAGACTGGTGGTGGCCCTCCCAAACATCCTGGGGTGGTTTTGAAGGCATTCCTTCAAAAATGCTAAATCCACAACTCTTTAACCCACCATAACATGTTTCATATTAGCTTTTCCAAACTTTTCCAAAAGCTCTCAACAACAGTAACAGCAACGTAAACACTGTAAACAAAGTGTCTTTTCCATGCTGAACAGCTTAATAAAGAAGAAAAGTGAGAAATGAGGAGACAGAATCAGAAAAGAAGTGGAGAATCAAGGCTGCCCCTGTCCCTGTGGAGACAGCTCCTCACCCCTGGTCTGAGTAGCTTTGGCAAAACCTCTGTCTCAAGCCTTGAGCTTTGTCAGATCCTGGCTGATCTCAGCCAGGCTTTACCCTGTAGGATAAAGCACTTTTCCTGCTTTTTGTGCTGGGTGCCTGCAGCTCCCTGTAGCCTCTGGTGGAATGTGCAGTGCTGCCCGAGGCCCTGAGCTTCCCCAGGCTTGGAAAAACAGCCTCGCAACACCCCACAGCCTGCAAGGCTTTGGTCAGGCTTCACCAGTGAGGATAGGATGAAATATACCATCTTGTGGTGGAAATATTAATTAGTTACTGTTTCTGAAGTTTATTAGATGTTATGGTGTCTCTGTCTCTTCTTATCTGCAATATGGGCTTTCTGGCCCTTCTCTCTACCCCAACCAATATTTTATATAAACCTGGAGTGCAAAGTCTACACTGACACATTACAGGATGAGCCAAGTGACTATCATTCAAATATTTATTTCATGAGAAGTAAGAACATTTTGCACTTTTCTCCAGAACTCTTTCAAAATCAGCTCATTTCTTCTTGTTGGAAGAGAGCCCATTGTTCATTTGACACTAAAGATAGAGCTTTGCTGTTTTCTTTTAAGTCAGCATTTGGAGGGTGGACAGCAGAGAGGGAGTTAAGCTTTATTATGCTGCCTTGTCAAAAGGATACAACATTATGCAAAAGGAATGAAGTGGAACAAAAAAAAATTTACTTTCTTTTCCACATGGTCTCTCTTTCTCTGGCATCCAGTTTTCAAATAATATTCTGCCTTTGCTTTGTCTGATAGATTGGATTTCAGATGACTGTGTCAATTAAATGGCAGGAGCACCTTGCTGCCTCCAGGAAGCAGCTTCCTCCTGCCCACAGAATTTCTAAATTAATGGGGCAGAAGGGTGGTGCTGTTTGTCTGGTTTTAAATCTCCCTTAAATAAGCATTTGGACAGCTTAGTGCAGGAGCCTGCAACCTGGAATGAAGAATATCCCCCAGAGTGAAGGCAGGCAGAGTGTCACACCCACAGAGGGGCAGGGGGGCACAGAGTGACCTGCCTGAGGTGGCACGGAGTGTAGGAGCAGGGACCAGGGCTCACAGCTTCCCTGCCTTCAGACTGGAGGCAAACAGAGAGGGACTGCCTGATCCACCCAGGGAAAAGAGGACAGATGGTTGTTTTCCTCTGTGGCTTTGCAGGATAAACCAGGAAACACTGAGTGATGCCCCTCCTGATTTGTTTTTCTAACAACGTGTCCCTACATCCCAGCTGCTCACAGAATGCTGTGCAGTGAAGTGCTGGAGCACAAATCTCATCAGGAGGGGCTGAGGGAGCTGGGAAAGGAGAAAAGGAGGCTCAGGGGGCCCTTGTGGCTCTGCACAAGTCCCTGCCAGGAGGGGACAACCGGGGGGGGGTCGGGCTCTGCTCCCAGGAACAGGGACAGGAGGAGAGGGAATGGCCTCAGGCTGGGCCAGGGGAGATTTAATTGGATATTAGAAATAATTTCTTCATTGAAAGAGCTATTAAGCATTGGAACAAGCTGTCCAGGGAGTTGATGGAGTCATCATTCTTGGAGGGATTTAAAGGACATGTAGATGTGGCACCCTGGGACATGGCTTGGCAGTGCTGGGTTAATGGCTGGACTTGATGATATTAAAGGGTTTTTTCAGCCTAAAGAGTTGTGCAAAAGCCAATAAAGCATTTCTCAGTGTGTTTATCACCCTTGCAAGTGGGATCCCTGATGTCTGGATGCAGCTTTTGTGGTGCGCAGCGAGGGACTCCAGGAACTCTCAGTGAAATCCAGAGCTGGGTGTGATTAACTCCCCTGCACCTCTGAGGAACAGTACCAGGAAATTGCTAACATTGTAAATTGTCTCAAACATGCACTTACTGAAGCCCTTAAAGAGCAATTACTACATGTTAACTGAACACCCATCAACTGTAAAACCAGCAGTTATGTGGGTTTAATAGGTATATAAAGGAGAAAATCTCACCACCCTGCAATTAGCTCTAAATCACATAAAAAGTGTAACTTGTACACTTGTTGCTTATTAATACATAAAAGATGTACAGCATGTTAAAACATTTAATTAGCACGTACATAACAGGCTAAAAGTTAAGTACAAAATTATCACTAAAACACCGTTGAGCTCTTCATTAGCCATGTGAAACCACCCCTCAGCACGCAGGGCTCCCATTGTCCTGGGAATTAGGGTGATTTCAGCTGCTGCTCAATGATTTTAGATTGGGGACAATGATACACTGCCCATTTCCCCTCACAATTACCTCACAACATATTCCTGAGGAAGCCAGAAGGCAGGGGAGGGGAAGAGATGTTCCTGAGCAAGGCCTACAGCCCTCACCTCTGTGAGGATGTGTTTAAAAATCTGGCCAGGAAATGAGCAACTCACACTGTGCTATCAGCACATCAGGACAGAGAAAAGGGTCCTGCATGAAGGTCCTCCTGATGGAAGAGGAGGTCAGGGTGGGTGACATCTGCAGGAGGGTTTGTGGCAGAGGCCAGGGAAGAGGGGAGCCGAAACTGGAGGGCTGGAGGCCCCCACCATCACCAGGAGGGAAGTGAGGGACTGGATATTACCACGAGAGTCTGGAAAAGTAGGAAAAAAAGGGGTGAGGGCTGCAATTTGGACCTGCAGTCAGGATGGAGTTTCACGAGGGATCCCAGGGGGAGGAAAATAATATCTGATATGTGCCAGTGGGAATGCCACCCAATCACACAGTCTGCTGACAGAAGGAAACCACAATGCAGAATTACCCCTTGTTTAGTCTAAGTCAGCTGCCAGCATGCACACACACCACATGAAAGGAAAAACCTGAACATGTTCCCAGAACATCCTCCTGAAAAAGCCATCTGCTGCTGCCCAAGTTGTTTCCTCGCCATCACAATGAGCTTTGGGAGCATAAGCTCCATTTTCCAAGCGAGATAACATCCTCACCTCATCTCCAAGCCTGCCAAGGGCACAGCAGAGACTTGTAGGGTTTCTCTGTTTGCACAAGGAGGTGGTGAGCGTGGGACACCCAAACAGCCCCCTGATTCCATGGGGAAGGTCTGGAAGTGGTTGGTCAGACTCAAAGTCCAACAAGAGAGGGTCTTCTCCTGGCCCCAGACACAGAGATGATGGTTGCTTCTCCCCAGAGTGGGCAGAAAATCCTCCCTTTCCTCTGAAGTGTTTTTTAACAGGCCCCAAGGAGGTGTGGAAATTTGTTCTCCCTCAGAAAAAGGGTATCATCTGACTAAAATTGCTTAAATTGTTTGACAGTTCTTGATGGCATTTTACTCATTACTCATCTAGGTAGTGAATCCTGATACATGATAACCCACCAGCTTCAAAGATTAAAAAGAAAAAAAAAATATTTTAAAATAAACGTTAAAAATTAAAAAGAATAGTAAAAAAATTTGTGCCCTTCATGCAAAAATGTATAACTTGGAGAAAATTTTTAACTGAAATCCTTTCCACCTCCAGGCTAAGGCCATGGACAAGGACTCAACTCACCAGAATTTATTTTTGTGTTGTGATAGAATTCCTCAAAACAACATTCCCTCTTCTTCTTCTACCACTTCATCATCTGGTAAAAGGGATGTTAAACCCCTTTTCTGCCCCAAAAGCAAGATACAACTTATTTGTCCTTTATATTGAGAGATTTTTTCTGAAAGACTCCTGCTCTCTTCCTACTACAGGAAACACTACAGAAATACAGAAAATGCAGAAATATTTGATTTCTTCATGATATTGTCATGCAAAATAGATTATTGTCTTATTCCACTTTTTCTCATTCCATCTTCTAATTATTCTCTTTGAAAGAGCATTAGTGGCAAAGGTTGAAATACTAACAGACTCAACCTCTATCTACTGCTGGTGAAAAGAAACATTAGATTTTAAATAACTGAAATTCCTCATGAAAAACAAAAGCCCCCCTAGTGCAACTGATCCTCCATGAAAGGGACCTTGAAAGGGTGATAGGAGATATTTATACATAGTTCTAAGCCCTTGCCTGTCACTGGGCTATAAACAGGAATTAAAGTTTGGGGATTTTGAATGCAAGTTTGTACAACTCTTCCTGCTTTGAGAGACTCGAAGTTAAATATTAGAGGTTTAGTGAGAGTTATTCCTCACACAGTAAAGTTAATCAAGAGGGGACTATGACTGCCTTTAAAAGAAAGACTGAATTTGGAGATAACCTGGGCTAACCAAAGCTGTGCAGGGAACCTCCTACTGAAGAAACAAACAAGATCCCCCACTGCTCAGAATCAGCTGAAGACAACTTGGTGCAGAGCAAAGCAGTCCAGCATTGAGCCAGGCTGTTTAGAAACCATCAATTTACATTTTCAAATTAGAGATGGGTCTGAGCCACAAGGTTTTGATCTGGGTTCAGGCAGGCTACAGGTGAGTCTTCGGTCTGACCTAGCACGGGGCTGGAGCAGTGTTCACGCCCTGATGTCTCCAAAGTTCTTGCTCAGTTTGGACCTGAGAGCACTCAGCTCACACCCATCTCAAGCCCCAAAAGCTCAGATGTCTCAGTACCTCAGTTCACCCTCTGCTCTGTGGAAAAGGACCATGTCAGCATGGGCAGGAGCTACAGATAACCCCAAAGACAGAAAGAAACTAGGAAGCAAGCTCATATCATCACTCTCTGCTTTTGTTTTCCCTTTCCATCATTTGCTTTCCAATTAGACATCTTTTTTAATTTAAAAAAAAAAAAAAAAAAAAAAAAAAGGAATTAAAACAAGAAAAAAAAATAAAAATAAGCATAATGGCGATGTTTGATAAAAAGGCAGACCACCTTTGTGGGCATGTCCAGCCACGGAATGGAGTTCTTGATATTTGCAGAAAAATATGAATGAGCACAGAATTCGTAACCTCTCACAAAGCAGAGACTCACCTGAGTACCGGAGAACAGCCCAGCTGCATTACACCCTTGATATTTCATTTGCAGCATTTGCTGGTGTTGGTTTCAGGATGGGAGCTCTCTGAAATCTAATCTGGACATTTTAACTGAGAAATCTTGGAAAGCTGCGCTGTTCAAGGTTCCAATTTTGCATGGAAAATGAAGTGATCACTTCTTCCCTGAGCAGTTTAATCACCTGTTAGCACAGCACTTTTCCACTGCTGGCTGGTGAAGGTACATGATCATGGTTCTATTTGTATAATCCCAAAGTTTGCTCTCAAGGATGACACTGAGGAGAAGGTCTACCTTTTTTTTTTTTTTCCCCCACAGGTAAAAAACAGGTGAATTCTCTCCATCTGAGGCTCTCCCAGAATTCAGAGTGTCCCCAGGAGCAGCCCACTGGCTCAGTCACAGCACCCATTTGGTACAAATTAATGGGAGGGAAAAAAAAAACACCTCCTTGTCAGCTTCCCAATTAAATTACATGGAAAGAAATCTAGGTTACAGCATGAAACCCTGCAGAGTGAGGTCCTAATTGCTAAAGTTTTTATTTTAAATGGATTAAATAACAACATACATTTAATCTGATAGTAAGAACGTAGTGATACTCCTCTTGCTGCTGTTCATTGAGTCATTTACATGGGATATCAACATCTGATCACCTATCCTTCCTGCTTTTGGTTAACAACACAGAAGCACAGCCAGCTCCTCAGTGAGGGATGAGTCATTTTTAAAGCTGTTGACCCCCCCAAAATATTTTTTCTGTGGCTGAGCTGAAGAAACACAAGTCCTGTTTGCAGCACCTCAACCAACAACCATAACCATGTCTCCTTAAACAAACTCCTACCAGCCACATCCTGGCCAGCATTTGCCACCTGGCTTCCAGAGCAGTCCCCTGAGGAAAGGTGGAAGAGATGCTTACAGGAGCAGCTGAGGAGCAGGGGGAGCAAAAATTATTTTCTAACCTGTTTTCCAGGAGGATATTCCTGTAGTATTAGCAAGAAATACTCTGCAGCTGCAGCAGAACATCTCCAAGGCTTCATGCCTTTCTGCAGGCGGCGTGTTTTGAGTGCTGGATATTTATTTACCTATGAGAAACCAAACCCTTTCCACTTCTAAATGATTATTTTTTGGTTTCAACAATCACATGCCTGAACTCCTGTAGAGTCCAAGCAGAGGAAAACATGTGGGTTTTTTTTTTCTGGAAAAAACTCATCAAAGACCTTTTAAACGCTTTACAGACCTTGCCTGCTAATTATCTGATGGTTCTTACAGACCAAAACTAACAGCAATGGTTTAAAACTCGTTTAACTGCAGCATCTCTGCTAGAATCCTGCAGTGACTTCGGTCTAAATGATTCCACAAAGATTTGAAGCAATATTTGGCACAGTAGCTAAACAGGGTTTTCTTCAGTTGCAGAGAAAACTTTTCAGCACAACGTTTTCAGCACAAGCTAAATTAATTTGAGGCATTGCTGGTGAGTGCCTGCCTCCCTTTAAATGCTGCTGAGAGCACAGCAGAACAGCTGCAGGGAGACACATTTCACTTAGATTTGGAAGTCATGCATGTACATTTGGCTAGACTGAGCTAAGCTCTTCATTAATAGAAGTGTAAACTCTACAGAGAATTCAAGAATCGAGATGAGGCATATTTGCTGTTGCACCAAATATTCAAAGAGAGAAATTATTTGAGAAGGAAAGCATGTCTATTCTCATCCCAGCACCGGACTTCCTTTTTTCCCTAAGCATCCTAGCTGAAATTAATCAATTGCAATCCTTGACTGATTGTTTTATGAAAAGTGCATTTTATGAACAATGTCAGAGTAATAGAGCTCACACAACTATTAGGAAGCATTTCTTTGTAGGATACTTAAATAGCAAAAATTTTTAACACAAAATATTTTACCTCTCAGCTCTCATCTGAAAAACCAGGTGTTCAATCAAAACTAAAATTGAATTAGCAGCAAAAGTACTGTAACTTATATTACCAGAACACAAAATGAATGTGAAAGAGGTAGGACTTCTTCTACTTCTATGGATAAAGCTTTTGTCAAAAGGGATTAAGGTGAGACTTTCATTAGGGACAGATTATTCCTTTCCTGCTCACCATGGGATTTTCTTTTTTCTACTTCAGGAGTCAAGACATTGAACCAGAGAGGAAACACACCTTATCTGATCAAATTCCACATTCTGCTGGGACAAAACAGATCTCAAAAGCAGCAAAAGGAAAGTCAATAGTGCTACCTGAGTCTTAGCTGCCCACTCTGCTGCTACTCAATGCAGTGCATTGCATGAGAATTAATTTCATTCTGCTTATTTTTTGAGCCTTTTTTCTCACTTTTCTGTGAGCTGATGGGACTTTGCTTCAGACTCCTCCAGCTTTAAAAATGAGAGCATCGTCTCAACCCCAAGAGCAAAGCAAACCCCAAATCTCCCCGCACTGACACCGTTCTGGGTGTTTCACTTGATTTGCAGCACACTGTATGAGTGCTGGGGAGAAGGGGCTGTAGGATCCAAGCTGTAACGAATTAAATCTGAAATAGAGATCGGTATCTTCTCTGTGATGGTCATTTTCCACATGTTAAGGGCTCTTGTGTGCTGTCCCCTGGCAGTCATGCCTATAAACCCGAAGAGAAAATCTGATAAAATCCTCTTTGCTTCTCCTAAGAAATCACTGTCTTAGTTACATGAAATGCCACTGGGCATACATTTAGGTGCCTGATTATTTGCTCATACCTTTAGATTTGCCTTTTGGTCAGAAATTAGACACAGGACAGGCAGAAATGCTGCTCAGAGAAGGGCTGTGAGTCAGTGAGCACAACCTCCACTGTGCCAAAAACATGGGCTTGCAAAAAGAGACAAGCTGGAGAAGTCAAGGGTTTGGAGAAGTCAAGGGTTTGGAGAACACCAGAGAAACAGGAATTAGGAAGCAGGCTCATGAGGGAGATCTGGAGATCAAGAGTTTGCCAAAAGGATTATTGCTAACGCTAGACCAGGCCAGTGGTGTTTGTGATCTCTTTGCTTTGGAGCTGGCTCTCATGGTGGAAAAGTCCTGTGTGCTCAGAAAAAACGCTGAAGGAAGACTTCAGGGTGAGGAAGAGAGCAGAAGCTTGGGCCAGCTTCCACTGAACTGAACACCAGCAGTTGTGTTATTTCCTCCAAGGCTGCAGACTGACTTTTGCTGTGTGGCTTCACATGAAGCCTTCCAAGATAAACGGGAGTACCAACATCTCACATCCACCTCCCAGAGAGTGGATTTTCCTCTGGAAACCCCACAGATCCAGACTTGTATGTGGCTCTGCCAAGCTTCAGTGCTGGCCCTGCGTCACAGGACAACCTCAAAGGCTGAACTCCTCTCCAGGGAGGCTGAATGTTTGGAAGGGAGGGAGATACCAGGCTGGTACTCCTATTCCCATAGCAACTCCTGCAAAGCCTTTGCTCTGGGGTGGCTACAAAGGCAGGAGCTCTGCATTGGGAGCATTCAGCCACTGAACCTCCAGGCTGGGGGAAAATGCCAGCAGTCAAGATAGCAATAATGAGGCAAACATTTACCCAGGCTTCGGAAGCAAAGGGAGGACAATGAGCCTGGGAACACAGTGTGTGCAAAATCCCAGTTGTCCCACGGCACAAACGCTCCCAGGGCTCTCAGCTGGAAGAAAGGGACCTGCCCATGGAGGCAGAGGGGGAATAATGGGAGTGAAGGATCACTGTCAGTGACCATTCCCTTTGCTTTTTGCCTGCCACTCCTGCAATTTCAGTCCTGAAATGAGCGGTCACCGAGGTCTGAGCGAGCACACAGGTGATGCAGGACATGAAGGGAACCTAAAGAAAGGCAGGTTGAGACTGTCATTGTAGTGACAGGATGAGGGGGAGTGGGTTCAAATCAAAGAGAATGGGTTTAGATTAGATTTTAGGAAAAAATTCTCGGCTGTGAGTGAGGGTGCTGAGGCACAGGCTCCCCAGAGAAGCTGTGGCTGCCCCATCCCTCAAGGCCAGGTTGGATGGGGCTTGGAGCAGTCTGGGCCAGAGAAAGTGCTGGAAAAAGATGATCTTTAAGGTTTCTTCCAACCAAAAACATTCTGATTTGAGGATCCAGCCACACCCAGCCTGATACCTAAACATGGGGAGATCAAATGCTTTGTTTTGAACTCACATTCAAATCCTGACATGAAGGTGGATGGGAAAATGCAACTGCAAGACCCTAGAACTCTTCCCAAGGTCTTCCATGATTACATTATTACATATGATGTAATTCTTATTAGTGATATATCACTGAGTAGCCCTTTCTTTTTAGTGAATTTCCTTTCAATTTAGTGAAAGTGCAGGTAGGCTCTGGGCAAGAACACATTATGTACAAATTACTTGTAGGTCTTCCTGAATAATTGTTTCCAGAGATCCCTGAAAAAAGGGTATTGTCTGGCAGCCCAAAATACACCATTCCTCCCCTTTCCCTGTAAACACAGGTTAAGGAAATAGGCATCTTAACAGGGAAATGTAATATTTCTTTACTTTTTGACTCCTAGGGAAGAAGGCATGAGCATGTAACACTATGAAGTGATCAAAAGTTTCATGATGTTTCATAGCATACCCATTCCTTTGAGATCCAACTCCAGTGCAACCAAAAAAGCTGCTTAAACTGGGGACAGGACCTGATAAAAACACAACCAGATTAAAAAAAAAGCCAACCAAGCAAACCAACCAAAAACCAACCTTCTGGCATCTTACCAACACACCTTTAAAAACCTGTATTTAGCAAAGAAAGATTCCATGAGACCATCACGATCGACTTTTGGGTGAATATTCAGTTCAAGCACACTATCAGTGCTGGATCCAGCAGGTCACCAGACTCCAGGGAATAAAATATTGCAACAGCTCATGACAGGCCTGAGCTGGTAATCCAAATACCAGCCTGTCTCTGTCTATTTTGATCTTCCCATAGAGCCTGCAAAATTTCCTCATTTCTGTGTTTGGGTTCAGGAGAAGTCAGCAGAGCTTGGCAGAGTGCCCCTGACCTCTAATGGATGTCGGGCTGGGGCACATTTGAGGCATTTTTGGGGGATGTTGTAGAACCCAGACCTGTGTGAGCTAGGGCAAGTCACCCCCTATAACATGTAAATCAAAAATTCCCAATAAAACACTGGGGGAAAGGGTGCAGGAGGGAAAAAAAAGAGGACTTCGCTCCCCTCCCCAACAAGGGCTGCCAAGTGCAGAACCAGACCCATGCCCAGAGCAAGCCAATATTAAAAACCACACACAGACAAGCACTCACTCTTAAAAAGTTTTTATTAATTTTCATTGTTTTTTTTTTTTTTTTTAAAAAAAACAAACCCGTCAGTGCAACAGTTCAGTATCCCCTTCCTATCCCCCATCAGTAAGCAGTAATTTTAAAATCAGGAAATACCGAGTGCTGAAGCCAATGGGTTAGCATTTTGCTATTATTTCCTTCTGTCAAACTCTGAAAAAGTCCTCTGTATAAATTAAACAATGAAAAAAATGTTATTTTCAATTCTATGTCATTACAGTCAACAGAATCATAATAATGCACCTAAAATGTGTGTCCACAATATATCAGGTATACATTTTTGGGAAAAGAAAAAAAGGAAAAAAATATGACATTCTAAGCTTGTTAAAAGGATAATGGTCCCATATTTTTTTTATTACAGGTTAGCAAAACAAAATCCAATGGATTACAATATTTACATGTTATTTGAAAAATTAAGTAGTGATAAAAGCATGTCACAATCATGGTTTCCTTTTTTTTTTTCTTTTATTTTTCTTTTTTTTTTTTTTTTCTTTTTTCTTTTTCCTTTTTGGTAACCATTACAAACACCCAATCCAGGTATGGAACTGTTTAAATATATTTGAAATGAGGCCAATTAAAAAACAAATACAGACACAAAATGTGTATTTATACTTGTCCCTCCAATCTGTTTTTTTCTATGATGTTCCCTCCCTATTAGAAAAAAAACAAAACTAAACTAAACAAAGAAAAAAAACAACAGAAAAATTGAAAGAATCCCCCTAACACACAATTGATGAATCCCCAAAAGCAAAACACCATGCTTCTCAAGTAGCACTTATTCCACAAATGCAACATTTTTGCCATCACTTTTAAGTGAAGCTCTCCAGGACACAATTTCCTGGAGAGCTTCCTATTTTCCCCCCTCCCCCTCCCCCAGATCCCCCCCCAAAAAACAAAAGAAATCAAACGAAGACACATGCATTTCTAAAACTAGGTTTCAGTCAAGTACTTTCTACTTTTTGGAAAGAAACTTTTTTTTTTTTTTCCAGGTTTTTTTTTCCTCATTTTTCTCTTTTTTTAAAAAAAATTCAGTTTTTTTTTTTTTCTCTTTTTTTTTTTTTGTTCACAATCAGAACATACCATGGGCACTAGATCCTGTATTGGCCACTCAGGCAAAATCCCCAAATTGAGTTTAAATTGGCTTTCTAGCCAAGGAGTAGTTTCAGGATCAGCCACTTAAGGTATGCAGGTTCCTATCCATTCTACACTGATCCCCTCAATGCTAAAAAGCTAAGGAGGAGGGGAAAAAAACTCAGCAACTCCCTCCACTGAATCGAGTTAAAAGTAGTTCTCCAAGGCTCAATGTCGTGTGTAACCAACTCACCTCCGCTTGCAAAAAGATGTGTTAACAGACAACCCCTCCCTCCCACCACACCAAAACAAACAACAACGAAACCAAAACAAAAAAAAAAAAAACCAAACAAGAAAAGAAACAAGGAAAAAATAAAAAACCAAAAAAACACTCACGAAACCACAGACGAAATTTAAAAAAAAAAGAAGAAAAAACAAACAAAAAAAAAAAAGGCAGCCAATCTCAACGAAAAGTTACTGGTGTGAGACTGATCGATGTTAATATGACAAGCAACAGAACGGTTATGAGGACCCATGTGTTTGGCCCATGAGCTGCATAGCTGTGCTGTAAGTTTGGTTCTTTAGTTTGTTTTTTTTTTTTTTTTTAAAGTTAAAACGTCTTTGTTATCTCCATATGTTTAAAATTAACGAGGACAACGACGACGACAGCAACAACAACAACAAAAAAAGGTTCTATTCACAAGATCTAGTCTCCTTTCCCTGTCCCCCACTCAAAAAGAAATACTCATTTTTACATGAGAAACTTAATTGTGCTGTATTTGTAACACCTCAGGCGGATAGAAAATAAAACGTGTGGCAAACAAAACCGCACAATTAGTCACATGAAATCTACCAAATACTAAAATTATAACTGAATACTAACAAACAGCTTACCTGGAATAAAGGATGACAATTCACAAACAGTTATCTAGGAATTAAAGTATCTCTCTCTTTTTTTTGTTTTTTTTTTTTACTAAAATAATTAAAAAAATCACAGTATTTTAAGAAATAAAACCCACACTGGGATTTTAAGCACAATTTGTTTTTCCTTTCTTTAAAACTTTTTTAATTCTTCCTCCATTCACCACCTTGCCCAGCAGTCTCTCTACATTTAACCACAACAACAACAGGTAGTACTGACAAATGCAGAGATCTCCCTTGGTTAATTCTGAGGTACTAGGAAACAGGTGACTGTTTTAAGCAAAGCAGTTTCTGTTTTGTTTTCTTTTATTTTTTTCGTTTGTTTTCTTTTTTTTTTTTCTCCCCTGTGTTTTTTTTTTTTTCCACTTTTTTTTTTTTTTTTTTAATTTTTATTTTTTTCTCTCTTTTCTAAAGCAGTTGCGTTCAGTCTGGAAAAGCGTTACGTATTAAAACTAGAAAAATGCACACAAACTCGTGCATCCAAAAAGTTGTCCCCCCACCACTTCTTCCACGCTCACGATGCTTCCACTCATAAAACAATCGAAGTCTCCACTGCAAAGCACGATGTGTAATGTAGGAAAAACACGGGGAGTTGCTTCATTAGTCCAAGATGAACATAACTTCCCATCGTCAGATCCAGAAGGGGGAAAAAAAAGATGCAGTGATGTAATGGAGCCACTTATTCCATCACTTAAATAACTTTAATATACACACACTCACACAGGTACCAGTGCTTTGAAAATAGATCATTCAGTCCTAAAAGCAGCTTTATTTCTTCCTTCAGCCCTCCCCACCCGCCCTGCCCCGCTCATCACTGTTCAAGTACTGTCGATTAGAACCACACCAAACGCTTCATTCATTTTTGGCCTCCGCGGTGTCCAGGAGAGGTTGGTCAGCAGCCACCATGCTGTCCGCCGTTTCTCCGCCGTGGGAGTAGTCCACCACCATGGTCTCGATGCCTTCCTTCTCCTCGGGCAGCGTGCTGGCCATCTCCTCCACGTCCTCCTTGGGCTGGCTGTCCTTGCCGCTCCTGTGCTTGCTCTCGTTCAGCGCCCTGCAAGGAACGGCAGCGGTTGGGCAGGGGTCACGGCAAAGCCAGCCCTGTGCCTGCCACAGGAGGGACAGCGGCAGGTTTCCAAAAAGGCAGCCACCACACCGTGCCACTGGCTCAAAAGGAGAGGCAGAGGAATGAATGAAGGTGCTGGGGGGACACTGTAGCCCTGAAATGGAATCTTTGTCTGCTCTGCGCTGGGATGGATTTGGGATCAGAGGGAAGAACTCAAATTGTGGCACTTGAAGTTTATTCCCATCCCCCTGGCCCCTTGTAAGCAGGAGACACCAAACAGAGGAGCACATTTCCCAAAGAGCTAATAAAATCCAACAAAACTTTTCACAGGTTGCAGCATTTCAAGTACTTATATTCAGACCCACATTCTCTTAAGGGCAAGAGAAGTTATTGTTTCTCATCCTAGTTAACCACAATGCTGTATTCAGATGCTCCCCACATGTCAGCAGCCTTGAATGAAATCTACCCTTTGAGGAAAATCTAGAAAAAGCCATCTCTGCTACCAGTGAGATTTACATCAAAAGAAAGAAACAGATTGCTCCAGAGATTCCTATCTGTGATATGTATCATCCCACAGCATGTAAACTGGCCTAGAGAGGAAAAGTTTTTTAAAAAATTAACAGCACACTTAGGGGAAGTTAATCCTGGCCAAGAGGCATTTCCCCAGGGGCAATCTTAAATTTTAGAATCACAGTTGAACCCTAGGGTTTACAGCCACCCTGGGCAGCAGAGTTAAAAAAAGGATGCAGAGACATCCGATCACTGCATCCAAAGAGAGGTTTGGTCTTCACAGAACTCTGTGTTTGCATTTATTGCAGCTTTTTGGGAGGGCAGGGATGGGGTGGGGGGAATGTCTAGAGATCTCCTGACACCTTTGTCTGTTTGGCAAGGGAACACAAACCAACTTACATGCCATGCCTCAGCACATGCCGCTCCCACTCGGAGCCCTCGGTAAAGGACCGGCCACAGAACTCGCACGGGAAGCGTTTCTCTGGAGCACTGCTGTCAGGAAACATCATGGGATCTGAAAAACACAGCACAGCCTGTCAACTCAGAAATGCCAGGCCAGGAAGGGACCACTGTGATACTACTCCAGTCCAGTCTGCTGCACCTCTCATTCCAGAGAAGCAAAAGGACTTTCCTGTCAAACAACTGGGAAAATGCAGCTCCTGAAAAGGAAAGCGATGCTGGAAGTGACAAATCCCATCCTAGGTCTTAAAGCATCTCTGCTAGTAAGGGTAACAAGTTACCAGTCCCTGCTCCTCTATTTCAACAAATGAAGAGACTGTGGAATTTAAATTCTAAACCAGAACTGCAAAGCTTAGGACTGAAGTGGCTTGAAAGCAGAATCAAAAAAACCCCACTCAAGTCCATCCGTATTTTTGGAACTGGCAGCACAAACTTCAGGGAACATGCAGATTTGGTACATTTAACATGTGATCCTTGTAAAAGATCATGGATTATGTCCTGCATCTTAAATGCAAAGGTGTTTCATGCCATCCTAATCTTTTATACAAAGTGCTTGGGGCCTCATTTGCAGAAGTGTCAAGCACCTTGTGATGTGAGTGAAGTCACTGGCAGCTCAGGGAGTGACATTCCTGAAAGCCAAGCTCCATGTGAACACAGCCTGCTCTGACAAAAGATGAAACATTTTCTCACAAATTAAGAAGATCACCGCACCACCATTGAAAATAATTGCATGAACTATCTCACTTGATTCTTTTGCTGGAAATGAGACAGCACCATCTGCTCAGAGCATTAATTCCTTAGCAGGGATTATCTTAAGCAAGAAATCAACAGAATGTCTTTCTGACTCCTCCTGAACTACATAATAAAAGAAAAGGGATTTTGCTTAATTTTGGTTCTGATCTCTGCTCACTTGATTTCTTCACTCTCTGACTTTGTTCAGGATCAGTCTGTGAACTCAAAATTGCTCGCATATTCCCTATTATCCACACCTAAATCCTGCAAATGCATTTTTGTGACAAACTTCTCACTAGTTAACCTTTACTTCGGCTTTATATGGAATGGTTCTTGACACACTTTTTTAGGACTCTTCCTGTGAAAGGAGAAAAAAATAATCTACTTTGTATTTCTTATTGTTGGGGGCTTATTTATTATGGGGTTAAATATCATAAAGCTGCTGTGTTGGGGAACATAAGCAAATGCCACCAGCTCAGTTTACATCTGGATTTTTAACACCTTAAGCATGGCACAAATGTATAAACACAGACTAGTCATGACACAGGGATAAATATTTTTGGTGGGTAATAGTTTTAGAGGTGGATGCTGCTGATATTCTCTGTAAGAATACAGATATGGATGGAGCTTGGAGCAAACCTGGGATAGTGGACAGTGACCCTGCCCATGGCAGGGGTTGGGACTGGATGCTCTTTAAAGGGCTCCTCCAACCCAAGCCAGTCCATAATTTATACTTGCAAATCCCATGAAGTTTAGCAAGTGTTACTCTAGTAAATCCACCACCTCTTCAGACAACACTGTCTTGTTCATCCTACTCGCCAGTAACTTTTGCCTCTAGAGATGTGAATTTTGGCTGCTTCCCTGGAGGATTATCAGAAGCTGGTCTTCTCTGGATCCTGCAGAGGAGAAGTGACAGACTGCACTGCACACACACCTGACCTCTCCGTGGTTTTGCTGTCACACATACAGTCATGGACATTTAATTTTTGCCTATTATGGAAAAACACCTCTTGATATGCTAAGACCAAGACATAAAGATCAGTAACAGCCTCTCTGAGACACAGCTCTACCTGGGTGAGCTGGTCTTGGCATGGTCTACACCAGACACTTTGTTTTTCCCCACACATCTCCTTTTATACTATATCCTTTACCACAAGCAAATGACTCCTTTCCTTTGCCATCCAAGAGTGCAGTGCAGCTCTCCTGCCCAGCTCTGCCTGTCCACATGGACAGTGGCCTTTGTCAGGTCCAAGAGCCCACTTGAAGAAGCCACAAGCTCTTATTTACATCTACAGTAGTGCACAGAGCAGCTCACATCCAAGTGGTGAATCTAGGGAATAAATCCTGATTCTCCCCAAATCACAGACCTCAGACAGATACTTGGAGCACACAGAGGAACTCTGAGCAAACCCCACTTCCTGCTAACACCAGAAAAGCTGGAATTGTCAGATGCACCCCAGCAGCACCCAGGATTGCAGAGTTTGATGTGGCTTGAAAGCTGTGACAGCATTAGCCACGGTGACAGGCTCTGTTTGGAACCACGGGTCTGGCTCTCTGCTGTCAGGGCAAACCATTGCTGTGTAAGAAGGACCTTCTGAAAATGCCTAGGGAGATGACAGCATGCAACTTAGCAACCTTCAGTCCCTGTCTCACTGGGACATTTTCCAAAGAATTTTGCACCTTAAGAGTGGTAACTCACACTATTTGTCTAGGAAAAGCACAATCGATACAACAATTTTCTAATATCCTTGTTGTAGTAGTCATAACTGTTTTCTGCATTTTTCTACCTATTTTACCATAACCTATTACAAATGCTTAAGAGATTGAAAAGGAGAAAAAAACCCAACAATGGTGAAACATCAACTCTACAGGCCAGAGAAGAAAGAAATGCTGCAAAGCAAACATGGAAATATGCCTGACTTTTTTAGGCTGGTCATCCAAACAACCATGCAGAAATCGTTTTAGCCAGTCACAGATGAAAGAAAACAGAGGTGACAAAAAAAAAAAAAAAAAAAAAAAAGTACAGAATCATCAAGATGCTGCCTTGCTTAACTCTGAAACGTGAGGATAACACATCTATTAACTCTTGCACATGTAAAACTTCCAGCATGGAAGGCAGTGTTTTCATACTTCCAGGGTGTAACCTAAAGCAAATTTAAACAATGAACTTCACCTTGGGCTGCCCCCCTTGCCCGTGGCACATTTGCAGGGATTTGTGGGGCTTGGCAGAGAGCACTTTCTTCTCCTTGGCCCGGGCACCACAGCCCCCAAGGTCACCTCAGCACCTGTGCCTGTGTGTAATGCGAAGGTAATCCTCCCAAGGACAGCTTGACTCCTCACCCCCGCTAGCTGTGGGTCTACACACAACATTAATCAGCCTGCTGCATCTGCAGCTGAGGTGAGCTGGTGCTTTTAGTCAAATCATGACACAATTATTGCTCCAGCCACGAGGCCGAGAGGGTCGGAGCCGCCCCTGAGAAACGCCGAACTCTGAAACCCATGTGGAACTGACATCCCTCCTCTGATTCTT
Organism: Poecile atricapillus; assembly: GCF_030490865.1. Lineage (NCBI taxonomy): Eukaryota > Metazoa > Chordata > Aves > Passeriformes > Paridae > Poecile > Poecile atricapillus. The sequence goes on from NC_081289.1 coordinate 70,045,808, forward strand.
CTGCTCTTGCCTAAGACCTTGTGCAGGATATTTCTCATTAAAACATAATTGGTTTCCTACCCAATTGGCTTGCATTCTCATTTAAGTTAAAAGCCATCACTAACAGCTCTTGAAGCGCTGCTGATAAGCACAAACTGAATTCACGCTGCAGGGACACAAAATAAAGCCCAGGATGCTGGGGTCTTGCTATTAAAATCTAGGAAGCATGATCTGAACTCCCCTAGTTCTGTAAACTACCTGTGAATCCAGAAATGGGAATTTTTCAATGCCTGAAAACATGTACGGAGACATTTTTTTTTTTTTTTTTTTTTTTTTTGTGAAAAGCTCTTGAGTGAGTTTGAAAGCTGAAAAACCAGGAGGAAAACGTTCACCAAACGTGGTGGTGTACCTTTAGCTGAAGTGCACAGGACCTGGCTAAGTGGAGTTGTCAGTATCAAGAATTGGGTAGCCTGTTGTTCAAACCATGAAGGCACTAAAGAGATAAAAGAATTGTTGCATTGTTGCACCAGACAAAACACAGTTACACCAGACACTGGAATAACTTGCCTTTCATGGGAGAAGTCCTTGGAAAGGAAATCTTTCATTTAATTAACAGAGAACTTGCTTTTTCTCTGCTGATCTAAATTCAACCAAACCAAAAGTAAATGGCCTAGCCTTGTTGAAGTTGGTGGGATTATTCTTAGGTACAAATCTAGGCATATTTATAGCATATTTAAATATAAAATGGTACAGACAGGTCGTCATGGATATACCCTGCCTCTGGAGCTGCCAACTGCAGCAACTGCAATCAGGACTGTCTGACAAAGGGTGCTGGGCAGAGAGATAAGTAACAGCCCATAAAGCAGCCTTCATCCCTCACCTGGACTGTGCCAAATGAAAGCTGGAAACTGGTTACCAAAACAGAAAATCTGACAGGCCACTAAAATAGACTTACATAGTTTTCCAAGCCCCTGTAGATGCTATCTGAACAGGGAGATTAGTCACAGATGCTATCTGTGCTTCCTCATAGCATGTATTGTCTCTGAACAGACAAAAAACTTGTAAGAAGGATTAGAAACACAATATTCCCAGAGGAGCTGTGTCTTCAGGAGAGCCACATTCTGTTACTGCTCCTGTTCCTGCAGAATATGTGCTGTCCACTCAACAGCTGACGTGGCATGGCTGGATGGTGAGGCAGGTCACAGTGCCCAAAAAAACACACCAAAAAACCCCCCAACACATCAGAGAGCTGCACTGACCTCTCTCTTGAGCTTTGGGGCTTAGCTCTTCTTCTTTTTCTTCTTCATCACTGCTAGAGCTCTCTGTTTTCCCTTTCATTTGTTCCAACTGGTCCAAGTTAACCCGTCCAACCAGCTCAAAATTACGACTCACCTTTGAAAGAAACAATTCTGTTAGCACTCAGCACAAGGACCAACCAAACAGAAAAATGGCCACAAATGCAAAACAAAACTGAGTACACCCCAAAAGGCTGTTCAGCTCGAGGTGACATGAGGTCCCCAAAATCAAATTAGTATCCATTTGCTTCCAGTGGCAGTGATTCCTCCATTGCTGTTTACCCTGCATTTCTCATTCCTGTGTTTTGGAAATTAATGAGATTCAGCAAACCCCCTTCATTTCTTCATCCAAGATGTAAAACATCAAGTCGTATCCTCATTTTTGTGGCATTATTCAACCGCTGTGATCAAACACTGCTACCACACATCCACGCTGAAGGGAAACTCTCTGTGACGGGTTCATTCAGCTTTATTCATGAAAGGATGGTTCTTTTTTCCACTAAGCACATGGCTGCTGTGTGGCACATACACTCTTGCTCATTAATAACAGATTAATTTTCATTACGCCAGGCTGCAAAGTGCTTTGCAAACTGATACACAGACTATAATGGGAACACTTCACCCAGCAGTCAAATTCAGCTAACCCTGGGGTGAAATGCACCAGCTACTTAACAGCTCACAGCAGCAGTATGAAAGGAGCAGCTCCGGGCACAGAAGTCAGGAACTGCACCACATCCAACAGGAACAGCAGAGCAGCAGCCCAGATTTACAGTGGAGGCAGAGAGCGTGGAGCGTGACCAGGACACCAAGGCTAATACTAGCTGGATGACAAGCGCCCTCTGAGCTCATTGATCACTGCTGGGAAGGGTTTTGGATTCATCTTTCATGCAGAGAGACAGCCCTCCAGGAGCACAGGCACCGAGCCACACAGGCAGAGGGGATGGAGACGGAGCAGCGAGTGCAGTACAACGCGTCCTGCAAGAGGCTGAATGAAATATCAACACCCACTGACTGCTTTTTACCCCTCTGTGGGAAAGGAAATGTGAATGATCCCAAGGAGGATGGGAAGCAGGCCGTAAGATACATCTAAACAGCAATACAGAGGTGTGAAGACTCCAGCACCGGCTTACAGACAGCTGTGATGAGGTTCTCTAACTTAACACATCACCCACAGAGGTTTAAACAAACAAGACCACATGCAAGGCACTTGATTCAACTCAGCTCATGTAAAGGAACTCTTTTCAAGGTGCAGTATACAAACTGGGTAGTATCTGAGGCCAGAACTTAAGACACAAATTGGAGAGGTGTGATTTACCCACAAAAAAAAAAAAAAGGGAAACAATACCTTAAACTACCAGCACCACCACTGCAGATCCAGATCAGAAGGGAGAGCTAAGCTAAGGGAATGATCTTCCCAGCCTGATGCACTGAAGAAAACCCAAGCAATAGCTCCTCCTGGATACACCAGGCACCTTGCTGTGATGACCAGGAGTTGTGGGACTCCTTCTGTACCATTTGAATTGCAGAAGACTCTCCAGAAGTAATAAAGATGGCAGAAGAGTCTAGCATGCCAACACAGACTAACAAAGTTTGGTTTTATAAGATAGCCCAAATATTTTTTGAGCAAGAAAATGCTGCGTTGTTTTGGTTTTGGTTTTTTTTCAGGGACTTCTGTTGCTAATACCGTCCATATATATTTGGCTTTAAGGAAAAGACATTCAGTCAATGAAGCTTTTAGTGAGGCTAAGCTCCAACAGGTGAAGGCATATAGCTGCCTCCTCTGGAAACCTGCCAAGGAAGCACTCTAGGAAATATTCCAAAACACATCTCAGTTCTAGAACTTAAAGGGTTTCACAGCTACAGAAATTCAAAGCTAACAGTCAGTGGAAAGCCTTTAATGACTTCTCAAAGACTGGAGCTGGTATGCACTCAGGTAATCCACAGAAACTCCAAAGTAGTCTCAACTGAGGACCTGGTTAGACTTGTTGTTTATCTTTCCCTTGTTAAATGTAAACGGGGATGTATAGACCTCTTTGTTATTAAAATATGTGTGGCATGTCACTCTGCTGAAGTTACCAGAGCAATCCTGTGTTTGGAATCTCCTGCCTTTTACAGGGGCTGAATCACACTGCCTCGGTATTGTTCCACAACCCTATCCCCACCCCCATTTAAATAAACCCAGCACACACAAGAGCCTTTTCCAGATAATCACACTCTGCATGCAGCAGTTTGCCAATTCTGATCAATCCAAACAGCTTCAGAAACGATTATTTTTCAGTTTCTGAAGAAAAAAAAAAAAAAGAGAGAGAAAAATGAGAAAAGGAAGTGCAACACGGGGTTAGTGCTCATGTTTGGGGAGGGAGAGGAAAAAATAACCCATGTCAAGTTGGCTTGGTCAGACATGCAAATGAACCAATTCAGTATTTTCGAAGGCTACATTGCCACAAATTAAAACTAACTGGGTCGTACCTTGTGCTCATCTCGAAGGTGAGCATCCAGCTCCTCTGTGTGTTTGGTCTCATAGTAGCAGAGTTGGCATTTGTAAGGTTTCAGTTCATTGTGCTTCTCTATGTGCTGCTGCAAGCTCTCGTCACTGGAGCAGGTAAAGGTACACTTGTCACAGCGGAACACGACTCCCTGCAGGTACTTGGACAGCTTGGAACGGCAGACTTCAATGGGAACGACCCTCTCCTCTGTGGGGACAGCACAACATCCACTCAGTAACACCAGGAAGAGTTTCCCAGATCCCTCCTGCCAGGGCAGGGTTAATCTCCACAAGCTGCAAATGCAGGTGTCCTCTGCGACTGGGTGAAGGGGATGGGAATGGAAGGTTCTGGGCCAAGCGAGACTCCATCTATGAGTCAGAGGAGCAGAGCCCAGGAACACAAAACCAGCCATAAATCAGCCAAGACCAAAAGTGTGGTTTTGTTCAGTACTTGACAGCAGCTGGGAACTGCTTCTAGAAAAGTAATAAACAGGGAAGCTGCAGGGTGTGCATCCCAAAGCATCACACGCTGCTGCTGGCTCTGCATGAATTGGAGCTGGTGTCCTCAGCATCTCACCCAAACCTGCCCTCTGGGGACTGAGAAGGTGAGCAAGGCAACACCTCTCCCTGCAAAAAAAGGTTGTGCAAGTCCAGCCAGCAGCAGAAACTTCCCAACACACCCAGAGCTTTCAGAAAGCCCAAACTCTGCAGGCATGATGTACGGAAAATGCTCTTGCTGAGTTTTTAAACTCTGCACTCCCTCTAACAAAGCAGTGATGTTTAACAGAACAGCAATTAATTTTGGTCATTTGACACAGCCAGAATCTGATGTGCCTCAACATTCATCTGCTGTGGTTCCCTCCACGCTGAGCACACAAGAGAAACCCCAAATCTGACCATTTAGCTGAGGGTCACCAGCAGATCCTCATTAAGGCTTTTGTTACCCAAACCGGCATTTTGAGCTAGAACACTTGAAACTTAGCACTGTTCCTCCTTATGGAGGAGCATTTAGAAGCATACTAAAGGAGGGTTTTGATCCTCCTCATCCAGGCTCATCCCCAAGGACAGGAGTGAAAAAAAGAGGCCTGAATCTCTTATGGTAGACATGAAGGCTGAAGGAATGTGAGACGTGGCAGTGCACACATGGATCGGAGCCAACGGGCCCTTTCTTCTGGTGAGGAGGGTAAAATTACATCCAAAGACAACTACAGAAACACACATTCCCTTTACAGCGAGACTTTTCTCTACAGCTCAACAAAATATTCCATCCTGCCCAGCTTCTCCCTGAGCACAAAACTTATCATCTCATAACTTGCTCTTTTTGAAGTTTTCCCCAAAGCTAAGCCCTAATAAAAAACAAAAACAACACAAAAACAACAAAACCAAAAAAGAACCAAGAAAACAAACACCCGAAGACTTCTGATTCTTTTCCACACCAACAACAGCTTCTCTAACTATGAAGAAACCAAACAGTGGCCATTCAGGGTGGAAACAGGGGAGGAGAGAATAGGGTTTAAGACACAGCAGAATTTAAAACTTTGGTGTTGAGATCACTAGAAAAACTTTTTACAAGGTTGTTGCAGCTGTGTGCTTTTGGATTCTCAGAAATAAGTGACACAGCCAGTTTCAGAAGTGCAAAAGCCAAGTGAAGTTTTCAAAACCAAAAATACTAATTAAAATATTTTAACATTCACTTTTCCTCTAACACCTGGCACAGATTAAAAAAGCTAAAACTTGTGATGGTATAAAACTTCAAATCAACCAGTCTGAGGTAAAGCAGCATTCTCTTATTCACATTAACAAAACCTATTACCTCACAACCACACACACACAGACTGCCCAAATCAAAGGCAACACAGAGAAGAGGGAAACAGACACAAATACCAACTCTAGATTGAAAGATTTCAATTTCAGGGAATGATTTATAACTTTTGCATTATCGTATTCATGTGAGTGAGCTTCCTCCAAGCTGTGATTTTGGAACTTGCAGGGCTACATGGATCTGGAACGTTACATTTCTTAAGGTGATGCTCTCACCTCCAGCTTGCCCCTGCAAAGCCCTGTTTATTTAATTACTCATTTAGAATGCACTTATCATGTCTGGACAACCAACAAAATTACAGCAAACCATACAGCCCCGTACAAAAATTTAAGAGGTAGCTTCTTTACTCCTGTGAGACTTCTTCAAAGTTCATCAGTGTCTACTCAAAGACTACTGTAGACACCTCACAAAAAGATGCCCTGACTTGTGGAACAATTCTGTGAGAGGTGCAATTAAAAAAATTAACAACAAAATAAACACCTAACAAAAGCATCATCTTGGTTTAAGAAATCAAACCCTTCCATCAGACTAAAATCCAGGCCAATTGTCTGGAACTGTCCCTGAAAAAATTAAGGAATTAAGTGCAGGGACATTAATGACTAGCTGTGAGCAGTACTGTAACCCAAAGCAGATATACATTTTTTGCTCAAGGCACAAGAGAGTTCAGGACTCTCTTACTCCTTTTTCCCTGTAAGGAGAAACATCTACTCAGCAACACACCAAAGCATATATAAATTATTCCCTTCCATCAAAAGTAAACAAAAAAACCCAACCCAGTCTTATTCACAGACCAATTATTTGGCTGTCTTGGGTTTTGAAAATACACATTTTTGCCTGGAAATCCAAACTACACTCACAGACCAAGAAGCATTTCCATTCTGATAGTCAAAAGTAAGCACTGCACAAGGGTTCTGCACGTATCAGTGAAGTAGTATGTACAATGGAAAATGCCAGAAAAAAAAGCATGTGCAAAGAATCAGGATCTGTAGCAAGGAAGCCTTTGGGGAGGTAGGTAAATTTGAAAATTTATCTTAAAGGTTGCTATTCAAAAAACATATGGGTGTTATTCTCTGATATGGAAGAAGAAAATCACTAGTTCTCCAAAAGAAGGATAAGGAAGAAAAATGCCCAAGGATTTAAAAGTACAGCCAACAGTGAACTTGGAAAGTTGCATTCAGCCCTGGAAAAACACCAATATACCTCAAAATGCATGAGGGGAATGCTACTGGAACAGATAATATCAGGAAAAAAAGGTGGTCAGGCATTGGAAGGGGCTGCCCAGGGAGGTTTGGAGTCCCCATCTCTGGAGGTGTCCAAGCAACACTTGGAAGTGACACCTGGTGCCCTGGGCTGGGGAAAGGTGGGGATTGGTTGGATTAGATGGTTTCAGAGCTCTTTTCCAACCTGTGACACACTAATTATATTGTCCAGCACAAATTAAAGTGTAACATGCTGCTAGATCAGGAATTCTCTGTCTTCTCTTGCCTGCCATAAAGACCAGGAAGAACTAGAGAACCAAACTTCTCCTCACTGACCTGCAGCAGCCTTTGGCTGTGTCAGCCCTCTGGGACAAGACACCTGTAATGACTCTGTGCTTCATCTGTACCCACAGACGGGAGGCTTTAGTGTCCTGACACTGCTCAGGGGCAGGTGGTACCTGAGATAAGCTCTTGGAACCTCTTCTTCTTCAAGGAAAGCATATTCCTTGCCTTATTTTTTTTTCCCCCCTCTCACTAGGCATTCAGGCTTTTAGCTGATACTGCTTTAACCCTGTGAAATTCAGCCTCTGCAGCCACTCATTAGGAGGCAAATATATTCTCCATTTTGAGCACATGCTGTTTCACCAAGGATTAGGGGGTGCAGCAACTCGGAAGTAATGCAAGAATCATACATCTGTAAACATGCCTTTTGCACAAAGGGAGCATTAACTACGAATGGATCAAGTCCTTCACTCCTGATTTTACATACTGCACAACTCCATCTACCTCAAAACTAATTTTCTTGGGCTGCAGCTCAGGGTTATGCCCTTGCTTTGCCAATGTAATGGCCATAAAACAGGAAGGCTATCTCAGACTACATTGACTACCCCTCAGTCTCTCTTCCAGTGCATGTTAAATCTTGTCAAAATCATCTGCTTCAGCTGCCACACAAACACAACAGCAGAGGGCTGTTTTTTAGCTGGATATATGCACCAGAAATTACTCTAAATAAGAACCCTGGACATGTGATGTCAAAGAAAACCCTTTTGTGGCCTCTGGGACTCTTAATTCCATTTGCATTAAAACTTAAGATCCACAGCTTCACTCACCCAGGAGGTGACAACCTCCTTTCAACTGGTCAGAAACAGCTCTGCAAAAGCAGTAGAGCTGCTTGAGCTCATGAAGCGCTCTTCTGCAACATTCCCATGATGGAAAATACCCTAAACCCATCCAATTCCCCCTGTTTTAAAGGTCTGGCATGGTCTGCTGGAACCCTGCCACGGCCACAAAATGGAGCAAACTGGGCAAAATCTGACAAGGCAAGCCCTTCAAAGACAGGAAATAAAAGCCAAAGCATCGGCCAAAGCCTTGCAACCAAATATGGCAGCTCTGTGATGTGCTTTCTGAATCACTGACAGGTAATGTCCCCAGATGTTCCCTCGGAGCAGCCCTGCCAGCAGAGAGAAATCTGAACTCTGCCAAGCTCACTGCGCTGGTACAAGAAGGACTTTGAGCTACCAACGCTGAGAAGTGGTATGCTACACGGAATTACGACAGCGCTTGTCACACCAGAATCTCCTCCAGGAAAAAGATGGCATGCAAAACCTGTGTTTGCTCACCACCAGCACCCCACTGTGAAACTCTGCCCAACCTGCAGGCAGGCAGAGTGCCATCCCAACACATGGGTTTGGATTTCGGCAGCCAACAGACCATCCACAAGCATCAAGTGTGATAGCTGTGGGCAGGAATCCCAGCCCAGAGAGCCCAAACTGCTGTCTCTTCTGAGCTAGCATGCCCACAGTTAATAGAATATAGAAATCCTTAATCCCACTTTTAGCAGGCTTTTAAAAAAAAAAAAAAAAAAAAATTAAAAATGGAGAGGTGTAAACAGAAAAGGAGTCTCAGAGTAAAGCAAAAACTGAGGTAATTATTTTGTTCCTAAGAACACCGAGGATAAAATACCCAAGGAATTTATCAAGGGATATTTTGAGGCCTCTACGGTTAGCTGATAAACCTTTTGGGTGAGTTTATGATAGCAAGGCCTTTAAGATAAAAAGGACAAGGGCAGGGCACAACTCTGGCCTAGATCAGAGCTGCAAATTAGGGCAACTCTTGCTAAGCAGATGTTTGATGGCTGCTCACCTCTCCTGAGGGAAAGCTTAAAAGCTATCCCAAATCTGCCCTGTTTCATCACTGGCAAACCTCACATTTTACTGGAAATAAATCAGATGCACCCTACAGAAATGAAACAAAAGGATTACCAAGGGCTAGTGACTCCTTCAACATATCTGTCCTCATGCACAGAGAGAGAGGAAAAAATTAATGCAACCAGTCTGACATATTTAATGGAAGCAGACCAAGGCACTGTCCAGCATGCCCCTCAGTGGACACAGACACGGACACGGACGCTGTTACCTCTGTGCAGAACTATGTGGTCAATCATGTTGCGTTTGTATTTGGTGTGGTAGAGACAAAGAGGGCAGCGAAGGTCTTTGGGTCCTTCCTCGGGGACTGCCGAATGCCCGGCCTCCACGTGCATAGTAAAAGCAGATCTGTGAGAGAGGAGGGGAGACAATGGCAGCAGTCAGGAGGGGAGCAGCGAGGTGCCACAGCTCTGTCAGGAATGTGTGGTGTAAAAAGGTGCAGATGCCACTCAGCCCTGTCGGCGCGGCCCTGCAGAGGGGCTGCTCACGTGAGCGACACGTGAGCGGAGGAATCCGCAGGCTCCTACCCTCAAAGCAACAAACACTTGTGACAAGATATTCTGCTGCATGGGCTGCTCCATATAGTCACACTGTTATAGTTAAGATAGCAAAAGAATTCCCATCCTTCATGCTCATTATCTGTCTTCAGGCTGAAACATCCAGTGCGCTTTCTCCGGTGAAGGTTAAATTTGTAGTAAGTTGAACAAAATCTGTCAACTGTTCTGGACTTGCAGAGGGGAGGACAAACTTATTTCAGGCAGAAAACATCCTTAACCATCTTGATCTATACAGCTGAACTGTTCAGATTGTGGGTACCAAAGGGATTTGTGTTCATAGTGAGTTTGGCACTGACTGGTGTAACTTTCAAAGCATCAGCTGTAATGATCTGAAAACCCAAGACTTAGAATACTGTATTTATTAGTGTGGAAGAATGAATGAATACTCCACAGTACTTCTGGGCCAAAAATTTCATGCTTGCATTTCACTGGTGCATACTTAGAAGTTGCAAGAGATATGCACAACTGAAGAAATTTAGTGTACATCCACCTAACCACAAGCCCAGCTACTGAAATCAGAGCTGTCTCTAAACTTGGGGGACTTGGTAATTTTTTCCTAAAGTAGCTGATAAACCTTGCAAGAGCTAAGGGGCTTGATGCATTGGACAAGAGTAAAAAAGTGGCTTTGAACCCTATCCAGCAATCACTGAATTCTGCAGGTATATTTCTATCAACTTTGGTCACTGCTCTCATACTTTGAAGTTTCTAGGGTGGCTTGAAGAGGGGATTGGTATGGTTCTGGGGGTTCTTTCTGCCTCCTCCTCCCCTTTTTTAAGACAGAAAATAAGCTGCTATGAATGTATTTAAATGCTGCCTGACTTATTTCATAATATAAAAGTGAAAGAAAATGGCATTTGCATGACACAGACTGGACCTGCAAATTTCTGGTAGTATTTAAGACAGAGAGCAATCAGGATACTAAGCATAAGCAGCAGATTTTAACACGGGGAGAGCAAAGATGAAGCAACAAATGGTAGAGACATGTAACTAGAGGCTGTTCCCATGTGGATTCTCTCAGGTTTGAGCTCAACATTTTCTTCAACAGAACTCTTTCCTTTGATCCAGTCCTACTGTTTACTGTCACTCTTAAGTTGAAGACTTCAAATGTCAGCTGAGGGTGTTATGCTTGAGGGCCCAGCACATCAGGAGGAAATGATGAACTGCACAGGCGCCTTTTTCTCTTTTCTTACAGAGGAGTAGCTAAAAACACACTCACAAACAAACAAACACACAAGGCACTGAACCTTTAAATTTAAATAATTGGATTTTCTGAAATGTCTCTGTATGCTATCAGATATGCTAGAGAACAGCATCTTTCCATCATTTAAGCTAGAAAGATTGGGGGGAAAATAAAATTACATCAGAAGGGTTTCTTCAGTAAGGTGATATAAATTCCCCTGTCGCTGTGGGACACCTGATTGTCCCATGTTTCATGCTGTTTGCATGTGGAAATTACATTATTTCTGCAGAGGACATTTTCACACTTACGGAGAAAGGAATTGTGATAGTTTTTGATTCTCAGAGACGTAAGGAGGAGTGTAGCAAAACTGCCACCTTGGACTTCCAGAGGGCAGACTTTGGCCTGGCTGAGAGAGTCCCCTGGGAGCCCATCCTGCAGGATAAAGGAATCCAGGAACACTGGATGTTCTCCAAGGAGAAAATCCCAAGGGTGCAAGAGCAGATTGACTCCATGTGCCACAAGATGAGACTGGCCTGACTGAACAGAGAGATAGGTCTGGAACTTGGGGAAAAGAGGAGTGTTTATGACTTTTATAAGAAGGAACATGCCAAACAGACAATGGGGATGTTGTGAAGCTGTTGGCCTCAAGCTGCACCAGAGGAGATTTAGATTGGATGTAAGGAAAAACTTCTTCCCAGAAAGGGTTGTCAGGCATGGGAACAGGCTGCCCAGAGAAGTCACCACCCCTGGAGGGATTTAGAAGATGTGCAGATGTGTCACTAAGGCTTAATGTTGGGATTGGCAGTGCTGGGTTAATGGTTAACTTGATGATCTTAAGGGTCTTTTCCACCCTGAACAATTCTACGATTCTGAAACCTGCTGTAAGGACTTACTGTGCTCCTGTCTGCAGCAGATGGTACCGGCTGTTGTAGGAGAGAAGAAAATGGATTACATGGATGCTGCTGTGATCTGGCATGACATTTCCTATGCTCCTCTCCCTGGTCAGCAGTGGCCATGTTCCTGCTAGCTACAGACAGCTCTCAAAGACCTCAGAAGTCTTTTCAAGCGCTAAAAAAAAAACCCCTTTACGAGTTCAGTTCATCTGCTTTGCACAGTACTTACTTAAAGCCTGTATAAAAGGAACAATCTTTGCACTTGAAGAGCTTTTTCCCTCCGTGCTTGTCGCGGTAGTGGCGCCGGATGCTCTGTATGTAACCCGAAGAGAACTCGCAAAATTCACAGTTAAGGATGGCTTCCGCTTTTTCCACTCCTGCAGCACTCCCAGAAAGTGGGATTGGGCTGATGTTGTTGTTGTTCCTGGCCAAAGCTGCAGACTGGTAGTGGTTCAACTGCTGCTGAACATCAGGAGGCTCTGAGTATGAAGAGTCTGCAGGGAAACACAGAGAAGCTGTTATTCCAGGTGGATCCACAAAGCTAAAAAAAGGTTTGATGATGCCTGCTCCAGAACCTACTGGCTTTTGGAGGGGGTTGATCAAGCTGTTGGTTATGAAACTAATCCTGCTTTCTGAAGGGATTAAGAGGTGCAGCACTTCTTAATCTAATTTAAAGTGCATTCTACAATTTATAAGGTGAGCAATATAAATTATGTTTTTTTAGACCTGATTTGGGGAGGAAAGGAGTGACACGTTTAAATTAAAGTGGTCTAATAAGAATCCTGATTTTAAAACACTTAATTTTTTAAAAATTAAAGTAAAGCCTGTTAATCATACTGCCAAATGTTTTGTGTTTGGCACATAAATCAGACCAGATCCCCCCAAATATTTTCTGCCAGTTTATACAAGGTGAAGATCTGGCACAGGATACATGTAAATAATCTATCTGTATGGGAAGAAAGGAAGAAAAAAAGAAGAAAAATAAATGGATACTCTTCCCTAAGCATGCTGATGATGTTAGATATTAAATGATCGTTGGGGGGAAAAAAAAATTAATCATAAATTCCAGTAAAACAAACTTTCAAACCACTGTTTTACTATATAGTTATATAGTTTTGCTATATAGCTTTGCTGTACTGAGAAAAAAGATCTCTAAAGACACATCCCTTCAACAAGTGAGCAGAACTCTCTGCCACACCATTTTAATGGCATGTGGATGAACAGAGTCCAGAGATGTCTCAGTACTGAAACTGAAAGCTGTAATATGCTGGTTGGATAGCCCAGAAAAGGAGTGTGGGGGGAGGAAGGGTGGCGTTGAACCTTTCCCAACACACTGCTTGAATGTGGAGGTTAGGAATTCATCTGCTTTGTTCCACATAACCCACAGCTGCCCATGAATGGCACAAATCAAAGCAGATGAATAAAGCACAGATGAATTTCAGTGCAATTTTCCTGAATAGAAGACAAAAGGCTCTTTTCCTAAGCTTTCTAGAAGGGGGGAAAAAAGCAAGGGGGGGTTGAGGGGGGGTGGAGGTGGGAGGGAAGTCAGGACACAAACTGTACCAGCCACCTCCTGCTTTGATGTGCACTTCATTCTCCAAAGCTGAATTCCCCAAGGCCAGATAATGTAAGAATTCCCTAACAGACACACATTTGTGGGAACTTGACACCATCCATTCCAACCAATTAGTATGGGGAAACAAAAGGCAAACACATCTATACAGCACTGAGTGTGGGGACTTCTCCACCTGTCTTCAAAAGAGCAAAATGCTTGCTCTTTCACTTCCCACTACCACAGGCAGGGGTTATACATGCCAAAGAAGTGAGTAACAAATAATGGCAATAAAAAAACCTCCAAAACAAACCCTGAAGCAAAAAAAAGACACAGCAGGTAAATGTCTCCAGGCTCCTCTGGCTTCACCACCAGGTGCACATAGCTAAGATAAAGGCAGAGACATGAAAGATTCTGGTAAAATGAATGAAATTTGGTTTTGTTTTTCTTATCCAGGCCCCATGAGCTGAGTGAGGCTGCATTACAATGCAGCATTTACTGTCTCTTGCTTCCACCACTTCTACAGCACATTTTTTCACCAGGAGGGCTCACAATGAGCTCCACCTGTTTAAATGTCAAGGCTTTCCTTCCCTCCTGTTTGAAGCAGGCTCCCCACATCCCTTACTTTGGCACAGGACAGGTCTGAGGAACTGTAAACCCTCTGCAGAAGGCTCTTTTCTCTCAAAAGCAGCACCTATGTGCTCCCCCCTTTTTGGAACAGACCCTTGAGGGTTCAGAGGGGATTTGCTGACTCACTTCTCGGGGCTACCAGGTCCAATGATTCTAAAAGCTCAACACACAGTTAAGACAGATTTCCTGGCAAGGGCAAAGCAGCCTAAAAAGAAAGTTAACAGCATTGGAAATAGTTGGGTTTTTTTGTTTTTTTTTGTTTGTACTTTTTGCTTGTTTTGTTTGGTTTTTTGTTTGTTTCTCTGTTTTGTTTTGTTTTTAATATGTACAAGTCAAATTACTCCTAGGGTACTGAAGTCTACTCTGTGGCTCACTTGTTCCCCTCCTCAGGAAGAAAGGATCAAAAATTTCCACCACATCACCAATGTTCCTGGCCAAAGCCCCAGAGATATCCATGGCTAAGAAAGCTAAAGGTCTAAACACAGCTCTGTTCAGGAGAAAGAAGTTCTGCTGCTGTCTGCAAGATCTACTGTACTTCAGATGTTTTTACTCCTCCTATCATCTGGTGCCTATTATTCCAGCTTTCAAACTTTGCATGGGTTATTTATACAGCCCTGTGGAATCTGGTATGTGAAAACTGCAGAAGTAGATAGCTTCATGTCAGTTCCCACACACAAAAACAAAAAAAGCTCATCAAGTAGCTTTCCCTATCATCAGGAATAGCCAGAAGAATATTCTACCTTTCACACTGGCCACCTTGCAAGCTTTTAGTATATTGCTCCACTGCACTCAAAAGAGCTCTGATATTTACAGGAATAAAAAAAAACAAACATCTGAAGAGTTTTTCTAGGGAGTTGTACCCTTGAACCATGGTAGCATGCATGGCCTAGTGTACTCCTTGCCTTTTCCCTTGCCAAATTCTTTCATTACACTTGCTGCAAACTTGCTGCAGTGCAAGATTTAGCACTTCCTGAAGGAAAACACTCAGGATTAACACATGTGCATAGGGCTTCTGTTGGGTGTCTGAGAACCAGCTTGCCAGACAGCTCTCCTGGCATGAAGGTGCAGTCCAGCTCCACCAGGAACACCCTGGACAGAGCCCAAAGCTGGCTGAAAGCACGGGAAGTTTTCCACTGGGTTCAGCGAGCCCCACCTTCATCCTGCCCACTCCAAAACCAGCAGAGGCAGTGGAACGACAGCAGCTGACCTGAGCCTGCCTCCAAAGATGCATTTTGGCACACAGCACGGAGCAGATTGCCAGCAAGTGACAAACAGTGGATGGGGGTGAGCTTTTGGATAGTTTTTTTTTTTTTAAATTTAATTTTTCAGAAGCTGTGTCTTAAAGAAGGGCCAGGGATTGCAAATCTGCAGTCAGAGAGCAACAGCATGAGCTTTAAAAACTGCACTTTTCCTTGCTCTATTCCTGCTGGAAGGGTGGGCTGATGTTCCAGGCACATTTTGGAGGTGTTGCCCCAAGAGTGGGATGCCAGGCTGGAGAATGAAGGAGGAAAGGAGCGCGGGCTTTTCCTTCAAAACTGACCCAAAAACTGAGTCATGGTCCTACACAATGCAAGTTCCACCTCTTCTTTTTCCTGCACCCCCAAGCACAAAGGGCTGGGAGCACTCTGGTAAAAGTGTTAACAGCCTTGGCCTAGAGCAGGAAGAGGGTTTAACCATCCAGGTCTGAAAAAAGCAGAAAAGGCCCTAAAAGCCTACAAAGTCAGAAAGCCAAAAAATTTTTAAAATAAGCAAAGGGAAGATCTAAGAAAATTTGTATTAAGTACATGTGAAACACAACGGCAGTGAATAAACACAAATGGAAGGGAAATTAAGAAAAATAAAACACCAGGAAGTACCATTTACATTTTAAGGAAAAAAGGCACTTTTTTTTTTTTTTTTCACTAAACAGCCTTGAGGCGGCACAAGAAAATAAAGCACATTCATATATGCAATGAAAGGGGAGAAAATGGAACACTTAGCCCTGACTAATTTTAAACAATCAAACAAACAAGAGAAGCCCACACCCAAAACACTGAGATTCCTTTTTAAAAGCTAATTTTATTCAAAATGAATGGAAGGACTTCATTGTGCAACTCCAAAAAACAAGATAACAGCATAGGATGATCTGAGATAAAATGAAGGACACCTACAAGGTGTCTTTTGTCAAGAGGCAGAAATTAACAGTGATTGCTATAGTTCAAATTGGCAAGAACAGTGGCAAATGCTGCAAGTTTTGACATTTTGCATATGGCACCCACCTACAAATTACCTGCACAGGACAAATAACAAGACCAACAAATAATGTAACCCCTGCCAGCACCTATGGATCTAAAAGGCATTATCGTTCCTTAACAGAGAAGAGCGTTTTTATACCCAAAATTCCAGAAGGTGAAAGGAAAGGAAAGGAAGAGAAATGATTGCCCATGTGGTGATTTATCAACACACCTGTATCTAAATCACATTCTGGTAAGAACAGGCAAGGAAGTCTCACTGTGTCCCTCCACAGCACTTCCAGAGTGCCTAAAACACTACAATGCTTGGGCAGGGATATTGTCACCCTGAAAACTTCATCCAGAGCACAGTCCCAAAGACTGGGACAAATGAGTCTGCCAACAAATCTGGAAATTTCTACCTCAGCCAGGAGAGCAAGGTATGACAGTCGTGAAAACTCAGCTTGATTCCCTGCATACCATGGGGTCACACACTGGGGAAAAAACATACAAATAAAATATACAATGAAAACCCACCACAGAAGCAAAATGAAAATACAAGTTTCACTGAATCCTGTGTAGTATACAGCATGTTTGAGATACCAAAATGTAAACAAAACTTTGGGATCCTTCCAGGAGAAAAAAAATAAAAATAAAAAAATAAAATATGCAGCTTCAGATCCTGAACTGAAAACATAAGTTTACACAGAAATGCAGTGATGTTTCAGTTGTTTGTAGGTATTTTCAAAGGTACCAATGAACACCATATGCAGCAGCAAAACACTTCCACAAGGCTCCTAAACCCAACAATGACAGCCCAGAAATTCACCCAGACATGTCTAAGTAAGAGACACTGAGCAACAGCTGAGAAACAAGAGGGAAAAGGACTCACTACAGGGAGGAAATTAAATCTGTTTAGGGTGGACAGAAGGAGACATATGTAATATAAATACTTCCATGCCTTCACAGTGATGGATAGGGGTGGAGGGAGTAAAACTGCTCAGGAAAAGCAGCTGTTGGAGTGCACTGGAAAGTGACGTTATTGAATTTACAGAAATTAACAACTGAATAGCTCAACAACCAGGAGGAGTCACTGGGAGATGAAAGTGAAGACACCATGCTCTCCTGGTACACAGAAACACCAACCAAAAGAGAACAGCTTTTTTAAGAACAGTGAAACTGGGGATGGAGATGTTTGGCTCATGAGATTAAGGAAAAAAACCCAAAGGGAATGTGTAAATAACAGAAAGTGCTTAGTAATGCTTTGTGAGGGAAAAAATGGAAATTAAATATTAATACAGGCCTATGACATCCTGGATCTGTGAGGAAATGTTCTAGGGAGACTAAGAGGAAAATATTTGGAATGCTCTTTAATTTTATCGAAATTCATTCATAAAGAGAAAACTTCTAAGAAGAATGACAGAAAAAATTCAAGGATTTAAGAAAAGCAGCAGTTTCCTCTGGAAAGAAACAAATTTGTACAACCAAGTAAAGAGGCAATGCTGCACCAAAGAACACCAACAAACAACATAAGTCAAATTAATATTTAAAACTGCTGAAGATAAGCGTAAGGGTGGAATTTAGGAGATTTAGGAACACAGTCCCTTCCAAAATTCAACAGGACTCAAAATCACCAGCTGACTGAGTGGCAGGGCTGCACATAGCCATGAATGGCAACAGCTTGAAAAGTGGGAAGGTGGTGAAGCAGGGTGTCATACAAAGATTGTGAAGATGCACACATTTGTTCACTTTATGCCATGCAGCACTGACCTGGAAGGAAGAGTATGTGGGAGGGTGAAATGTTCTGGCAATAAATTAAGCTGAAGGGAGGGGAATACAGAAGAGTTTAAGACTCAGAGAGATGCAACTGAACGTTCATGGAGAAGCTCAGTGAAGCAGACAGTGCAAGTCTTGTTCACTGCATGTTTAAAAACAGAGTGTGAACTTAGTCCTCTACCTGAATTCTGATTTCTGCTTAAGAACCTTTGCATTGCCAGAATGTTATGAGTGAGAGATAACAGAAACAAGTTTTGTGCCCTCACTGGCACACTCCAAAAGAAGAAAGCCAAGAGTAATCACAAAGAAAAGAAAATAAAGCCCTGGAGTAAAATTGCCATTTAAGGGATTTATACACCACTATTACCCCCCAAAAAAACCCACAAAAAACAACAAAAAGCCCACACCAAAACAGCAAAAACACCCACCAAGCAACAAAAAACCCAAACAAAACAAAACCCAAAGGTGTTGGTGGAATTTATTTTATTTCAGCATTATCTCTAAAGGCCACTTCTTCGATCATGCCAGACCAGCTTCTGTGAGGAAGACATTACATGTATTTCTAAGCCTCAGAAGAGAGCAATGAGAAAGGCAAGTGAACTATGCAATCTTGCTTATTCAGAGGAGGTGAGAGAGGCTACATTTGTATGTAACTTTATATTGTATTTGTACAATATATAGTATATTTGCATACAATATATTGTATACAAAAATTGTATATTTTAAAATATATTTATATTTGTATTTGCTCTGAAGTTGAGTGCACACCACAGCTCTGATTGGGACTGAGACAGGATAGAGGCTATGCATCTTCCTGTGATAATATCCAACTAATTTCCAAGGCACATAAATTTCACCTATTAAGAAGAAAATAACAAATATTTTTTATCTTCTGAATCACTTCCACAGAGAGACTCTCACACTGCTGCCTGTACAAAAATTTTGGAGTTTCATAGTTGAGCTCAAGAATGGCTACCATAGTCTGTAAAAAAATCTGAAAGCATTTGAAAGCAGCAGGAACTAATTAAGATTTAGGAAGTAGTAATATAATTGATGAAATAAGTTGTACCACAGTACTTCCATAAGAAGAAAAAGATCAGTCCAGAAGATCCCCATGCCCTTCTCTTTTAGAGTATCCAACACCACCAGAAATTCCTATTTGCTTGAACTTTCAAGGCAGGCACAACCCTGCTCTGCTGATGCTGTGATTTGGATCAATTCAGTACTCAGGAAATGCTTCATCATCCCTTGTTTTCATCTCTTCTCCCCAGAACAGTATTTCTTTTTCAGCCTCAACTCAATCTAACTTTCTGTTCTTTAGGTGACTTGGCTGCTTACTGGTCACATTTAGGCTGCACACAACCCTCTCATGGCAAACAGAATTAAATTCCATTGCCTAAATACAGGATTGCACTTAAAACTAAGATTTCTGCCACATGTCAAACACTGGGACCTCCATGAGCTTTTACCTATTTCCATAAAACACATAAAATAAGAAGTTTGTCTAGCTAGTCCTTATTATATTGAACCAAACTCAAACTTCATAAATGGAAGTGCGTTTACAGAAGAGGTGAACAAGAACAGAACTGGAAATAACTTTAGCAAGTAACTTAACCAATCTGCTGAAAGGATTTAGTGGTAACAGGCTCTCTTTGGAATTTAAATGTACAAAGTTCTGCTTCAACTGATTCTTCACTCAAGACAATAATCTACCAATCAATTTTCTTCTTTTTCGTCAGGAACCAAATGATCCTCATGCTACTGTTTCTTACTTCCTTATTTTTAAGGGCAATTAATCAGGTATTTTTCACATTTCTCTTTCTGTATGGTCCTCTACATATTTGTATTAGTACAAACACAGTGCCACAAACACACATATTTCTGTCACCTAAAGGCTCACTCTCCTCAAAGGCTTGAAGTGAAGAGGGGAAAAAAAAAAAATCAATTGATCAGGCAATACATATTGGCATTCTGCTCTAAAGCTGGTCCTGAAATTACAGTGGCAGTATGTGGGTACCAAGGATTCATTCTAACCACAGTGCTCAGGAACCTGAACTTGTGTGATTTGTTCTGGAGACCTCCAGCACACACCTTGACAATATTTTTACTGGCAACACAAAGTCCTCATCTCTGTCACCGGCTCTGAGCTCAGAACACTCCGGGCAGTGTTCTCAAGCACTTGTAGTAACAATGTTCTTTAAAGAAGAAATAAAACGAGCTACCTAAATGTCAAATCTTGGGCTGTCAAGTATGATGATAACACACATCCATTTCAGCACAGCTAAAATGAGCAAAGAAGTTTTACCTCTCTGCCAAGCACCAAATCCCTCCAGCACGTTTTAAATCAATGGGATAAACTGGAGTTTCAGGTGACAGGGAGAATATCAGTGAGCCTGACAGAGAGGACTGCAAATATATGAGAGTGATAGACTGCAGAAATACCCTCTTGCACACCCGTGGTCAAGTCACACCCTGAATCCCTTCATGCCAACAGCATCCTTTTTTATTCTGTGTTGAGTGATCACAAATTCCCCAGGCACAGAAGAGATAAGCATCTACCACTTTGTCCTCTATCCTAAACATGGAAACCAGAGCCAAGAGAAAGCAAAAACCTCAGGAAAGAAACAAAAGAAGGAAAAACAACCCACAATAGGAGTTGGGATATGTTTCTTTCTTTTCACTGTGGGTGCTATCAGGTAACTTCCTTCTGCTCCGAAGGAACCCAGAAGATGTTTCTTCATTTATTTCTTGATCCGCCCAATCATTTTTTTGTCTTCTCCCAATGCCAGGCAAGGCTTTCAGTGCCACAGCAATCCCATCACAGCAGGGTGGCCAGCTCCTTACAAGGCTGACACCAACCTTCTCCCAGCTGCATGGGTCCTGTTCAATCTCAGCTTTGCCTTTGCCCATTCAGCACGAGTGCAGAAAACAGCACCAGAGAAAAAGCACAATGAACAGCGAGATGACCCTCCCCTCAGCACAGCCAATGACATCTCCCTCTGTTCCACCAGCCACAAAACAGTTCTCAACATGCTACAGGAAAAGGCCAGAAGCCAAACAGCTCTACCCCAGTGGAAGAGAGCTACAGAGAACAAGGTCATCCCTCCAGCGCCTCAGGACCTCGGAACAGTGAGGAGTTTGTTCAGTAAAAGTGGAGGTGAACAAGTCCTGTGCTTGTTCCACCAGCCCCTGCCAATCTGATGAAGGAGAAAAGTCCTGCCTGATCCAGGATCTGATATTTAGCTTAACACTGACCACAAGGAGTAAGACACACACCAACAATTACCAGAGTCTTAAAAGCACTGTAAGGAAGCGTGGCTGCATGGGAAGGAGACAGGGGAAAGCAGGAAGTTGCTCTAGGTTACAGAAAGCAGTAACATTGTCTGGGGAAAATAAAAAAAAGGCAGTCTGCAGGTAACACAGGTTTATCTAATACTTGAGAGTGAGCATGAGGCATCACTCCTGTGGGGCACAAAAGCAGGGAAACAAGCAGAACAAGCAGACAGCTCTTTGCAGCCCAACTGTAACTACTAAAGCAGAGGCATCTTCTGTTCTGCAGCATGCAAATCACCATCTTGCATCCTTAACATGGATGCAATCCCTCCAACTCACCTGGCAATTAAAGCAATTAGCTGTTGAAGCTCTGCCTGAATTTGCCCTGCAGTCACTACTGGCTCTCTGCCCTTTCAGTGAAACTGCTGGGAAACAAAAGGGT
This sequence comes from Poecile atricapillus, assembly GCF_030490865.1. Classification (NCBI taxonomy): domain Eukaryota; kingdom Metazoa; phylum Chordata; class Aves; order Passeriformes; family Paridae; genus Poecile; species Poecile atricapillus. The sequence continues at coordinate 70,067,305 of NC_081289.1, forward strand.
CTGAAACTTCACAAGTCTTTGTCCAAGCTCCTCCTTCAAAAAAAAAAACCAAACCCAATGCCAGAACTAAATTCTGCTCTAATACGAAGTTTTCTGGCTGTGAGGACTGACCATTGTGATTTTTCACAGACAGCAGCAGCCATAAAACACAAAGACACACAAGCAACAACGACAGAGAAACAGCACCAAAGGGAAAGGGACCACCTTAGTAACTTTCTGCCCTGATTACAAGGTTAGAAAAATATCCCTTATCAAGAGTAACAGTGCACATGAGTAAAAATAAGCAAGTCAGCCACAACCCATGATATGGATTTAAAAAAACAAAACAAAACAGGAGAACCCAAAAATCAGGGTAGTATGTCCAACCATATGGAAAGCCTGTCTCTCTTCTGAAAGGTGGAAGGCAGAATCATGACTCACTGGCAGCAGATTAGTGGATTTTCTTGAAATGGTGCCTTGCTGCCCATAGTTCTCCTCTCATTCTGGTAGTACATGAAATTGCTTTAGCAAAACCTGCCAAAGGCCATCTGCAGCCTCCAGGAGTTCATCTGTGAGGCAGCACAGAAGAAGACACACAGTCTGATTATCCAATATCTACTTTGAAAAAGTGTACAGAAATGGGAGGGGATTTACAGTTCTGGAACAACAGCACAAGAAACAAGACTTAGTCAAGCAGTTTTGTGCCCAGCCTAGCTCTGGCAAAGCAAGCAGATGTATTTATATTTCAGTCTCTAGATGAGGCAAAGTTATTTTCCACTGGCAAAGGCTAAAGTTCAGGAAAAAAAAAAACTGGAACAGGGCACTAGATGTTTCACTTAGCAGTTTTCAATGCATTTGCTGCTGCAAGTAATTAAATTTAATGAAGATGTTGACATACCATGTACTGGGAGACTCAAGAAATCTTCTAGTTCTGACCTTACACGTGTTTTGTGATGTGTGCTGGTATTAATGATAGATCCTGTTTGGTTTGCACAACTGTGAAAAACATAATTACTGAGCTTCAAGGGCACACAAAAAGTGTGCTGCTTTCTACAGATCAAGAACTGGTGACCAGTAAAAAGAAATGGTCTTACACCCCAGCACCATGACTGAGGAGACATTAGAAACCACATCCAGATCTGTTTACCCTTGCACTTTGCTGCTTTATTTTGACAATTCAATATTCTTAAACACCAACATTTTAAAAAGCTGTAATTTTGATTTACTGCACACAGTCATGATACAAGGAAATTTATGAGGCTCCAAATCTGCCAGCCATGTGAATAAAGAGCAGTGCTTTGCTCTACACAACATGGTTAGGTCAAAGGAGTTATTTTCAAAAAATAAAGGGCTACTCCAAAAATCAATATAGCAGCCAGGGCAGTTTAGGGTAGGTGTTTCACAAGCTCTCAAGAAGCTTTTGCTGTGGTTGAAGGCACAACGTGAAACCATTCATCAATCTGTTGAGTCACTCTGCTTTATAGACTTTATGACAAGGGGTTGAGCTCATGTGTCTCTCCAGTTTGTGAGAGGAGGGCAGATCACCACCTCCACAGCCCCTGAACACAAGCACACATTTATAACAGCACTCACACAAGTGTCTGTGGCCATCTGCTTTGCCCTCAGCTGATGATCCTTCTGCACACCACTCCTGCTGCTGTTTGTGTTTTCTCATGTTCAGCCACAACTTTTGTGTCTCTGCCTCAACTTGCAGCTCCTTCTTATGGAAAGACATGGGAGCACTCCAATGTGCTGCCTTGGCAATGCAGATTTTGGGATTCTACTGCCTTGCCCTCAAGAGAAGCAGAGCTGGGAACACTTACCTGTGACACACAGAGCCCCACAGGATGACACCACCATCAGAAAATCCCAAAAACCCATTCTGGCCAGAGATTAACATGAATGCAAGCTCTTATTCTCACACAGGCTGAAATAACACAGAAGCAGACCTTGTGAGGAGATTCATCCAGTCCCCCTAGCAGTTTGTAGTATTTCAATTTACAAGTAACTTTTGCTGCTCAGGTTCTCAGAACTGTTAAAGAACATTTTAGTGTAAATCACAAATAAGTAAATTCAAACAAACAACCCAAACACTCATGCAAATATACAGCAAATCCCCACCATTTCCTTCTTGCAAGACAAAAAAATACCTGTGAACTATCAGGAGGACAAAAGAACATTTTACTGCAATGGCAACCTCAGTGTGTGAGCAAGAGCTGGACGCTACAAACCTATAGCCTCTATACTATGAAAACCAGAAAAACAGCACTCATGACCAATATTTTCTGGGCTTTTTTGTGACTGTAAGAAGAACACACACAAACCAAAATATCATTGCATCCCCCCAAAAAACCCAGAGTGCCTTACTTCTGGTTAGAAGAGGATACAGTGAAAACAGGTTCTTTATATATTAAAATATTGCCCAGCAGGCTAAGATGGGTACAATAAAAAAGGCAGGATCCTTGAATGATGTATCTGTAAAAAAAGCCTTCTCTACTGACTCATCAAGAGTGACTTCTTACACTACTGCCCTGAGAGAAGCACACACACTCTGACTGTTATTCATTGGACTGAAGAGGTTTTTATGTTTTCAAATGACAGCTGTCACTGGAATTACAGCTGGCAAGGATGGGTCTACACAAAATGTTTATCACCTTACTCCACTTTAGCTTCAGTTCCAAGGGAAGTCTATCAGGCACCCCAAAACACCTCTGGGATGGACAGCTGAGTACTCCAGGTAAGTCTGCTGCTACCAACACAGAACTGAGAGAGATGAGCCACAGAAATCTAAAATGCATCGTCCTCTTTTAATGAATGCATGGATCTAAAAGAGCAAATGGAATGTTCTAAGGAAGGTCCTCCAGGGAACAATTTTTGCAGGGAAAAGAAGCATCATGAAGTTCCACTGGGTTGCTGTCCCAGGGCAGCTCTATTCAGACATGCACTCTGCTACTACAATTCAGCACCCTTCTCCCTCTTCTACATTTTTACAGAGCTCAGCAATCAACAAGCTCTGCCAGCTCCCCAGATCTGCCCAAGCCACGCTCCTATATTTCCTGCTCCAACCACAATACTCATCCCCAGGCAGGAACAGCTCCTTTCTGCAGCCATTTCAATTACACCAGCCTGCTGCACACACGTGTCAACCTACAAAACAAGTTCCCTAACAATGGGACGCAGCCTTTTGTCCACCCCAGCCCAGGTTCAGTGCTGCATCCCTGGTGAATTAACTTTGATCACAGTTCACACTGCAGGTTATTCATACACACCCACAGACAAAAATACAGCCACTCTGCACCATGTGAGCCCTTCCTAATACTCCAGCTGGACCTAACAGTGCCTGCATTTCCTATTATTGGGACCTGTATTTCATCTAGTCCTGCACACCACCTGCGACTCACAGGCCTGGGCCAGAGGCAATGATTTATTGCCTTCTAAAAAGCCAAAAAACATGTGATGCCGTAAGAGCAGCCACCATTAACCTGATCTGCAGCCAACTGTATAATGTGAAAAAATTACTTAGAGCAGGTTATTCTTTCCTCAAGCAATGCTGAAAATGCTAACACTATTATTGTAACACCTGTACTTGTCTGACCAGCTCCCCAGTGTGTGGCTTCTATTATTGTCAAAGTGACTTAACCATTAACCCCGTTTAAAGATGATCTAGCTAATTGGGACAAATTTGGCCTTGGTCTCAGGCAGTAATACATATCTAGCTAACAAAGCCAACCCAATGAAATGCTGTTGTTAACAGAGTCATCGTTTTAACTACTTTTAGGAAGAGCTCTTAAAGCCTCAAAATTATCCTCTACAGGCTACAGCAGACATCCTGAATTTCAACTCCACTAATCAAGAGTTTGAGCTCCTAGGACAAGCAAAATAAAAAATAATAAAAAAAAAAAAAAGTAACCGAACCATCCTTCCCAAAACTGAGTATTGTCCTTCTGTATCTCTCCACACACCACTCACTAACAAAAGACTGCTAACACACATGAGAGGCTATGAGAACCACTGAAAACTATTCTCCACTTCTTAAGTCAGCAATGGAACATTTTATTTTAAAAGCAGAAAAAGAAAAAAACAACAATAACAACAACAAAAAAGCAGTAGAACACATCTCAAGATGTACTCAGCTTGTTGGCTTAGCTTAAGCTAGCACTAGCAAAAAAACAGTAGTTGCACTGTTCCAGACAACCCATTGACAAAAGGTTGCCTGCGAGCAGCTGGTCAAAATCTCTTGTTAAAATCTCTGATTCTGACCCAAAGTAACTTGCTAAATCACAAAAATATTTTGGTTTTGTTGCTTTGGTTTTTTTCTTTCCCCTTCAATAACGTATTTCTATGCTGATTATTTACTTCTTTCAATTCCTTTCAGCACTTTTCTGAACTTCTGTTCTTTCAGTCTCTCTCATTTCATTTTTAGTTTTTTTGGTTGTTTTTTTTTTCTGGTGAGAAAGAAAAGGAAAATAGGAGACCAAAAATGCTACAAAATGATCACTGATAGTATTTAACTCCCATCCTTAGTTCACCAATATCCCAAGCAAAAAAGAAAACAGCAAAATTCCTGCTGTTTAGCAGCTAGAACCACTCAAGCTTCTGGGAAAAAAAAAAAAAAGTATTTTCCCCTCTTTTAACACTCCTTCAAAAATTCCAATTCTTTGAACATCTCCAAATGTTCTCCTTCCATGTCAATGAAACTCATCCAGGAATTAAGGCTGGGGATTTTTTTTTTTTCCAAAGAAGAGATTTTCTCCTAACTGACACCAAAAAATGCCTCATAAGTTACTACTCAAAAAAGCCTTAAAGCTTGCTGTGATACTCCACACCACCTTGTCTATTTCTGTTTTCTCTGCTGCTTTCCAAGCATCTTCTACACACCCCTCCAGCACAAGGGGATTAACAGCTTTCAAAAGAATCATTGAAAAGGAAACAGTGCTCAGGTTCTCCTTCCTGCAGCTGAGTATCTGAAGGTGCTTTTTTGTGTCCTCTGTACAACAGACAACAATAATTACACTTCCTACTATTAGAGGTTCACACTTTAAGCTTAATCACGTGGTTTCATCAAAGTGCTCTACTCAGGAGATTAGATATCAGGAAAAAATTGTTCCCTGTGAGAATGGTGAGACCCTGGCAGAGGTTTCCCAGAAAAGCTGTATCTGCCTCATCCCTGGAAGAGTCCAAGGTGAGGTTCAACAGGGCTTGGAGCAACCTGGGATACTGGAAGCTGCCCATGGCAGAGGGGTGAAAGGAGATGATCATCAAGGTTGCCTTTCCAACCCAAACCACTCTACGATTCTATGAATATAAAGGAACATCAGAAGCATGGATGGAATTTGAAGATCCCTTTCCCACTGGCTATGAATAGAAATTATGAGTCTGAAATATTTCCTGCAATGTAAATCTCTGCTAGCAAAGTCAGCAGTGACATGTTCCAAAGTCAGCTGGAGCAGTGAGGGAACAAATTAATGTGGTATGAATTGGTGAGGACCTAAAGCAGATCACTTCCTACAACACCAAGTTTACTCTTGGTTTTGATGCAACTTCTGGTTTCCTCTTAACGACCAAATGAAGATGCTTTTGGTGCAAAGCTGCCAGCTGCAATTTGGTTGGCAATAAAAATATTAAGCGGCACCTTAGACAATTAAATTCTTGCTCTGAGGCACCTCTTACCATTAGAGTCCTCCACTTCTTCAGCAGGAGTGTGGTTCTTGGAGGTGTGGTGGGCGTGTGAGGCTGCAAGGTTGACAATGCGGGGTCTTGGTAGTGTCAGTGCTTTCCCATGCACTTTCAAGGAGTGCTCTTTCAGCTGGCTGATTGTCATGGTGGAAAATGAGCAGGAGGAACATTTGTAGGCATGTTCACCTGGGTGAGCGAAATACAGGCAAGTCATCAGCTCACAAAAGAAACAAAATGGGGCCCTCACACTTCTCTTACTGAACTTGGCAGTAAAATTCCCATGGACTCTTCAGCGAAAGACTGATCCCAAAGAACACAAGCTAGGCATGTCTCCTTGTTGGAACAGTCTGGAGTCTGTGGGTGTAGACACCTGCTTTGGACCAAAGTATCACTTTCTGGCAACTGCAGATCCTTGTACAGCGGCTGATGTCAAGAAAAACAGAGACCAGACTTTCAGCATGCCTGTGTTGCATGGTATGGGAAGAAAACAGACTCTGGGATGAAAATGGAGTAACTTAACCACGGCACTTCCAAATTTGATTGGGAGCACAGCAACTGGAAATGGTGAAGTCGTTTGTTTCTGCATGCAGCACATCCAGCGTCACTATTAATCAAGCAAGAAGGACACTACAAAACTCTAACAAAGGGCCCTCCACAAACAAACAAACAAACAAAAAAAAAAAAAAAAAAAAAAAAGAATTGTGGTGCAATCACATTTGGGAAAGGTTACAGTTTTCCTTACGAAAAACCTGCCATTAGGCAGCATCAGTCTTCACATAGGTGGCAACCAAGCCAAGGCTGGTGGAGACGGCACTGCCAAGTACAAAAGGGTGTATCTACCAGGCTGTGTGGAAGTGTGTTATGAGAAAGCACTAAAAGAAGTGAAAGAACAGAAGTAATGCACAGTAGTGGATTTAATTTTGAATACATTCCAAGCCATAGAGACAGCAAACAAGGGGAAACAAATCCTGATACAAGATTTGTTTTGCACGGAGGCATGGAGGCAATTGGAACACAAAGTGAAACTGTCCCAACACAAACAATGTGACATTATATACAGGTGCCAAGTTATTGTTTTGCAAGTGCCACTTCCATGTACAAGAGTAACACTGGCCACATATGAGTTGTACATAAAGTGCCAAAACTAATACAGGAGCGAAATATTCATGAACAGTAAGAGAAGAACGAGAGTTCTGGTAATGGATGAAGCAGAAAAAGCTTTCCACCTCTTGACAAATCCAGCAAAGAAGGTTCTCAAGCAGCACTGTTTCCCACACCAGAAATAAGTGAACCAGAAGAGAATATCAAAACACACGTGTTTGCAGCCATTCAGAGTAAGCACACCTGAAAGGATTAGCAACCACCCTTGACAAAAACTCCCACCCATCTTCCAGAAAAACCGTGCTCATCATCAGGACAAAACACAAACTCTTAGAACTCCCTTTTTTGGTGCATCTGAAAAAGAACAGATCACTCGAAGAGTCTGAAGTGGAGGAACAAAAAACTGCCCTGTTGTGTTTTCCCAAGTGACATTCCTCACCTGTGCATTGCACCAGTTACATATTTCCTTTTTACCAACAGAAATACATCATTTCCTGAGTAGCACCCACAACAAGTTGCTCAATGGACACACAGTAATTCATGGACAAAAGATATTCCAAGGTTACAAGATACCAGTGGGATACAGATATGAACCATCATGGCTTTGTCAGTGTAAGAAATCCCTGGGTGACAATGTGCACCAACCGTTAACTTAAAAGCACCACAAGACATTAAAGCAAATAAAGGATGATTACATACCAAGCAGCCTAGACACACTAATAAATATGCCCACTATTCCTTTCCAATGGACTTCAAAACATGAAAGGATGTGTCTGACTACAGAGGAAAAGCTACAGTTTGGCCCAACAGAAGTCTTCTGCACTTTTTTTGACTGCTAGCTTTGCGTCTCATTAAGTGATCATATTAATGCACATACAAATAAATGTAAGCATTTATGTAGTGGGTCTCAACACTTGATATGTACTCAAAGCACATTTCTGTACACAGAAACTGAACAGGGCCAATGCCATCACCCATTTCTGCATTTCCAGAGTAATTGCTGATTTAGAAACTGGTAACAATTTTAAAGTATTCCTCCAAAACACAAGCAAAAAAAAAAAAAAAAAGAAAGAAAGAACAGGTGAAAAAGTTCAGATGAAAACAACAGAGAGCCCATTTAGAGAAACTGTAAACTGTTCTGCTCCATGCCAAAGGAGATGGCACACACACTGGATGAAAAACAAATGCCAGAAACACTGGTACCAGCTGTCACACAAGAACGGATTTTGTAGTTCACTGAATTTTGATCCATACCCAGAAAATGAGGGAGAGAAGCAGACTGAGTAAAACACTTCAGGATTTTAAGGACTTTTAAAGATTTCCAGGAGATTTCAGGAAAAATTCAGAAGGAATGAAGTTCTAAGTTCTAAATAAATGGATAATGGGACAACTGAAAATTGAAAAAAAAAAGGTTACATAAGAGAGGTTCAGAGAACCAGCATCTTATTGAAAAACTGGGGAGTCTGAAGAAGTCAGGCATATTTGTTCAGTAACGAATATTTCTGAATTGACTGACTCAAAACACACCAAAGCAAAGCTCTGACTGAAAAACATACAAGCAGCTTTTCTGTGACGTGACCATTCATTTGGTAGAAATGGGACTGAGGCAGAAACATATCCATAAGCCTTTGGAAACCCTATTACCCAAACCATTGTGCAAGCACTTTCTAGGCAACCATGAAATTGTGTTCTTGTACAATGCAAAACATGGCCCTTTCAAGGGGTGTCCGTCCACTAAACCAAGTTCAGAAGCATGAATTCCTATAAAGAAATCAATGAATTACATCAAGAGAAGTGTGAAGTAAGTATTAGTTGCATGGCAGCTTTGGGTCTAAAAATCTGGCAGGGTCAAGCAAGGAGCCCAGCTGCATGACAGCATAAAGAAAACATTACTTTATGACTGGTGAAAATTAAGAACCATGGCTCCTCCATACAGGATGTGGGATTCTGTGAACTGGAGGAACTGCTGCATGCAGTTGGATTTCCTACAAGGGACAGAATGCCATGGTCTTCCCATACAAAAGGAAGGTGGCAAAAGTTAAGCTAATCTATGTTATCCATCCAAGCACAGAAACTGGCACAAGCTCTGTGAAACCCAAAAAAAAAAAGATAGGAAACAAAGTACACAAGACCATCAATCCCTCCTATACTTCTGTAGATGAAAAATGCCTTTGGATCAATGGCAACAATAATTTTATTTATTTTTGTGTCAGCAGACAGCTACAATTTTCTCCCCATTTTTCCATCTTCCTCCTCCACCCCAGAGTGTATGACTTTGAGTAAGCAAATAATAGAAAAAAAAAAAAAACTGTGGTCCTTTTTATCAGAAACTCCTGTTCAAGAAGTTTCTACTCACAACTTTTTGACAGCTGGGCTAGTTTTCAGGTTTTCAGACCGGTCACTATTCTGTTATTTGCATCAGAGTGCCTGTGTGGATTGCAAACCAAAGAATAACCTTTCAATGCAGGACGCATGACAGTACCAAAAGTCTACAGCCAAGGAATAAAGATGAGGAAATCCTGAGTCTCACTTTTTAATAATCAAAGGTGCAACAATTTCAGGTGACCTACTCTGTATGACAAATCACCTTCCCAATTCTCGTTCCTCAGAAGCATATCTTGCTTGCTTGCTTGTATGGATTCCGTACTGAAATACAGAGATTTGCAGGACAAATTTCCACGTTTGGTAATGCAATTTTGATATTCTCAGTCTGCTGCACACAGACCTGACTCCCAGTTTTCACAGGGTTTGGTTTTAACATGAAAGCCAGCATAAGACTCTACCAAAAACCAAGGTGCTGTTCACAGTCTTTTTCCCAGAGTCACCTAAAGCACAAACATAAATACAAAGAGCAGAGTAAAGCTCACTACCAATTTTGTTATGGTATCTATGGTATAGGCAATGAAATCCACTTGGAGAAAAGCAGAAATAAGGAAAAAAACATCATTCATATAAAAGAAAAGAGAGGAAAAAAGTTCTTGAAGTACCCATCATTTTAAATCCTTGCCCTTCCCATTACCCAAACTTCCACTTATCCGAACAGGTTCCATTGGCTGGCCAGCCACGACTGCAGCCTTTGGAAAAATCTTACCCACTTCTGGTGACAAAACACATGGTTCAACCCAGCATCTGTGATCAGCCACAAGAACACACTGGGCCATTTCAGCTGCAAGACTGAGAGGGAACAACTTACCAGCGTGAGCCTTGAGGATATGAGTTTTCAGGCGGCTGTTGTAGGAGGACTTGAAGGGGCAGAGCTTGCAGCGGAATGGCTTGTGGTGTCCGTGGTGGGTCTGCATGTGGCGGTCCAGGCTTGAGAAGAGACAGAAAAGGGAGACAGAAAAGGGTCAATTGCTTCAGCTGTCCCTTCAGAGGCAAAGCAAAGCACTTCACAGCAACAGCAGAGCGAGTAAGGATCCTCACTCACACTCTTACACTCTCTCTTCAACAAATTCAATATTCAACTATTGGTCTGCTTACACAATAAAGTCAAATCTAATGTGCAGGAAAGGAGCAGAGCTGACACCAATTCTGTTTGTACAGAGAGCAAGCCACCTAAATAAACTTACAGGGCAAGATTAGTATGAATTAAGTTATGCATGATCCAAACTGAAAGGACCGGCTGAAGAAATGTGAAACAAGCAAGAAATTATTTTATTATATTATCATTAAACAATTTCTCTCCTGCCAAACATTTCTCCTGAATATATATATATATCCCCTCTTGTCCTGTTCATCAAGGGTAAAAAAAAAAATTTTTTTTTGTTTGCTTTTTTTTTTTTTTTTGTTGACCAGCTTTACTGTGGAAGCCTTCTTTTGGTTACAGCAGCAAAAGCAGATTAGAGATCCTCCTCTGGGGAGGGTGCCAGCAGGCTACAGTTGATGAGTTCCAGGATTAAAAGGCAGCAGAGTTTCAGAAGCAGCAGAGTAGGAGATTCTACATGAAGCTCAGCAGGAGAAGGGGTGGCAAAGACCAGCCTCTTCAGGCTTCTTTTCTTCAGGGAAAAATGGAAGTACCAACAGCCTGAATACTGTGAAGTGATCAAAAACTGCTCTCGACACAATTTGTCCTAACAGCTCAGTAAAGTTTGGAGGAGAAAAAAGGATGTTTCCCACATTTTCTAACAGAAGATCAAATTCATTCTAACTGAGTGAATCCTGCAGAGCTCTGCAGTTCCTGTGCTGTGGCTGACAGACATGAATTCGCTGTCTCTGGCAGGCAGGTAGTCTGAGCCCAAGGTGTCAACATTTCCAGTACAGCCTCTACTTTGGACACATTTATGCTTTGTGACCTCGTCTTTGCTTGAGTCATCTCATGCATGGTGATGGAACAACAACAACGGGGCAGAGACACTGCAGGAGTTGCAATGTGCCAAAACTGTCCTCCACCCCCCACCTCAGTTCTAGTTGTATTTCAGGCGTAGATATTTTATTTGTCCTAAATTGTCCTAGTCTTTTACAGAGTATCAACATGTAGCTCAAATAGCAATTGTTTCAGCCCTGTCACACTACACAAGATTTCACATGATCTTTAGTCCCACACTGACAACAGCCTGAGCCAGAAAATCCCTGTTTATGAGAGTTAACACTGAAGCCTGTGTATTCAAGCATCTGATAACAGCAAAAAAAATAGAAAATTAACTTGTATCTCCTCTCAGGGTCACTTCATACAAATACAACTTAACAGAAATCCAGGATGGAGTTTGGAACAAGACAAAATGCAAAAATGTTCTAGAGAAATAGGAGAAAACATCTCCTAAGTGAGTAAGGCTTTGAACACTTGCAGTGAATACTTCATAGAACAAAACTTGTTTTAAATAGCCTCCAGGGAATGAGATTACTTAACAATTAAAGCAGACTGCCAAAGAGGTATGTAATACATATTAAGCTATTATAAACATATATACCTTAAGGTATTTGACATGGCAATAATTAAAACTATATTCACAACCACACGGTTTGCCAGCTGCACTCTTCCAAAATGAGGTTTTAAAGTTTTTGGTCATATTTGGGAGAATAGTGGGCTGTTTAAAACACTTCGTTTGGTTTCCTTCAACAACTTAATCTCCCAGGAGAATAATTGCATCAGAAACAAAAATAAAAGAAGAAGCAAACAACTTCAACAACAGAGACCACACCTATTATCAAGTTAGGTGGTGAGTTCTTCCCTGCCATCCAGCACTGTTTGACTTACCCATCCCACAGCTTCTGGGACATGACTTACCCTCAGCAGGAAACAGAGTGACTAGGCACCAAACTCAACAGAAGTCTGATTGTTGAGGCAAGTTTACCAGGCAAAGAGCAAGCCCTGCAGGGGCTCCCCTCACTGTCAGCCTTGCCAAAGCAGGGTCGGATACACCCAGCAGCGCACATCATTCCCCCAAGTCCGTCTCCTACCCCTGGCTGCTCAATCCTGTGGACCTTTCCAACTCTGGCATCAGTTTGCAATGCCATGACACCAGCAGAAACCTTGCTTTTTTTAATACAAGGAACTAAAAAATGTCTTCCACATGCATTAGACTCTGAAACGGTGACATCAGCACCAAATTTAAGAGCAGTGTGAATGCCTGCATCAAAAGAGTACCTGGATCTGTCTTCTTTTGTTAAAACAGTGAACAAGCAGCTCTGTCCCCAGAAATTAAGAGGAAACATAGATCTGTGAATCAGGCCCAGGGTGCCAGTGGAAAATTTATCATAAACCCCATTTTTTTGGGGACACATATATTTTTATTATTTATTTATTATTTTTATTTATTTTTATTAAATGTTTTTATTATATTTAAATAAATAAATATAATAATGAATAAATTAAAATATTTTAATGTTTTATTATATAATTTATTATTTTATTATTAAAATGATTTTTAAAGCTAACAAACTTAAAGTCTAATCTCAGGAAAACAAATGATAAGAAATCTGACTATTAATGATGACCATATATCAGACAAGGAACCAGGATGAGGGAGTCACTCCTACAGCACACTGGTATGAATTTAAAATATTTGTGGACTGAAACTGCATGCCATAGTTAAGAAAAAAAATCTGATTTAAGGTAAGTCTGTGACACTGTTTTAACATTAGAAATGAAAACTCAACCCACAAAGAACTGTAGTAATTACAAACGAGGTAATTATATGCAGCAGAAGTTTCTTAAATATGGAAAATTAACTCTTCTTGGCTTGTTAAGTCTCATGCATCTGACATGAGAGGTGCATAAGTGGTGGGCTGCACTGTTTGCCTACTGAAATAATCCTTATTCTGTGGCTTGCATGCTTCTCTCCTACATGCAAATAGAGGGCTAACACGAATTCAGGAAAATATAAAGGTGCAATCCTTCACAAACAGCCAACTGTAATGGGCAAAGATTTTGCAGTGTGGAAACTACGTAAACACCACAAGAAAAGCGTGGCTCGACGTCAAGTCAAGCGAGCTCTTCCCCCAGTGCCAGCCCACGAAACAGCACTGCTAGCTGGTGGTTCTTTAGGAAACAAAAAAAAAAAAAAGCAAAAAAAAAGCCAAAAAAAGCCAGAACTTACTTGTGCCTGAAAGCAGAGACAAAGGAGCAATACTGGCAGCTGTACTTGTCTTCCCGGGCAAACATGGCCAGAGCCAAGTGACTCCTCTCGTGAGATCGCAGACCCTGCATAGACATCAAAACCCGGTCACACTGGCTGCAGTGGTAGCCCCCAGGCCTGGCTTCATCTTCCAGGGATGCTCCATATTCAGCTTCTGTAAATTCCACCATGCCAGGGTCTTTGGCTCCCTCAAAACCCTCCATCAAAGTTGTGTTTGAAGGATCTTCAGCTTCCTGCTAAAAAACACATATCCCCCCAAAGCCATCAATTCTCTCTCCCTTCTGCCCCTTCAGTCTCTCCCCTGTACTCATCAGACTTCTCACTGCATTATTTCTCTAAACACATCCCTACACAGACTCCACATCAACGGCTTTCTGAAAAAAAAGACCTATTCTTGGGAGGGAAAAACATTAATTACATCTGTTATATACAAACATGCATATGTTTAAAAAAAAAAAAAGAAAAAAATCTCACTCCTTGATGAAGTTTGTGTCAGATCATCCAAAAAGACAAGAAACCTATCTTTCAATGGTCTTGCTGTGAGAATCTTCTAAACTTGATCAGGTAATAATTAGTAAGTTACAGAGAATTTTACTTTAGTTTGTTCTGCTCTAGCTGAATGTTGCTACCCTGCAGACTAATAATACACTGTCTACTCTTCAGTAGACTTTGTCCATCAGTGTCGAACTCTCAAGAAATGAGCTGGTACACTAAGACCCTAGAACCCTCTAAAAATATAGAGCAAACAGAAAAAGTCCTTTTTTTTTAACTCTCCTTCATAACTTTCCCATTTCTAACCAGAGCATGCATTTGTGCAGCTACTTAAATACCCTGTAAGAGGCACTTCCAGCACATTCTTTAGGCCATGGCTTTCAGCTTTTGTTCCCTGATGCAAGATTTTATTTACTCAAAAGGAAGCACTGACCCTACACAAGCATCACTTGAAAAGTGAGGAGAAGAGGGAAATTACTCTTAGGAAGGAAGCATCTGAATCTGTCAGGAGAAACAGGCAAGAAGGTCAGGAAAGTGGTAGGGCAATGAAAGCTGTCTCAGGTAGCATGAGTTAGGCTGTGGAGGACACGGCTTCCCCACAAAAAGCAGATTATGTCACCAAATAGGCCTGTCAGTCAGGCAGCAGGAGCCTCTGACCAAGAGCTAATTCCCACAACCTTGGTGCACTTTCACTTCCCCTGCTAATAAGCATCCTGGAAATCAGACTTTGGAACATCACCTCTCCTTGTGGATGTCACAGGAGGCACCACTTTCCACAGGAAGAAAGGAACAACACTTTTGCACCTAATCACCTGCAAGGGAATCACTGGCTCAGCTGGCCACTGAGAGTTTTGTTTGGAGCCAGTGTGCAAATTCCATGTGGAAGGGTGTACCACAAGCAGCTTCGCACATTTGTATGTGCACACTTCCTAAAATAAAAATCATACACACATATAGAAAAAAAAACCAAAACCAAACAACTCTTCTTGGAGCTTAACTAAGCAGAAACATAGCCCATAAAGTAGCTGAGAGAAAGTTTCCTGCCCATAAACCAAGCCCTTTGGTCATCAGCGACATCAACTCCTTTGTGGCTGAGAAGAAATGAGAATTAAAGACTCTTCGTGCCCCTGGATCGAGAGTGAAAAAAAGTTAAAACATCTTGAAATGAACCAAATGCACTTCAGAAGCTTAGTGTTAGACTAAAACATCATGCTGAACCGGAATGCCCGGCTCAAAACCCATTCAACTTCACAAGAGCCCTCCACAGGTTATCAAGGAGGCCTTTACGCTGAACAATGCAAGCAGTTTCAGTCACTTTCAGTCACCTTTAAGGAATTCTTACCTTTACAGTGGCCGACACAGAAGAGACATTCCCGTACTGGACATGCTTGCGGAGGTGATTACAGATGGCTCGAAGAGTTGGATGGACTTCCACACAAAATTTGCATTTGTAGCCAACCACCTTCCTCTCCTTGAGTTTCGAAACATCTTCCAAGTGTCCAAAGGCCTGTTTGAGCACACAAGCATAAATCACTGAAGCAGGCTTTGTCACCTCGTTTTTAGGAGCACAGACCAGACTTTAGACCTGATGTGATACTTGATGTCCAGAACTGCAAGGTAAATTTCCCCTGAGATCATTAATTCCTACAAAGTAAGTGGACAAGACATCTATGCAGAAGAAACATTCGGTTTATGGCTAACAGTGGTCCTCTAGAAAACCATTTCAGTTTGGCCTGAAACTGTGCCTCCTCCTCCTCCTCCTCCTCCACGACCCCGTAACCTCCCCAACTTCTGTGCAAAGCTTTTCCTACGCAAGTGTATTTTTTCAAACTGAAGCAGAAGGAAGTGGGTAAGTGGGCAAGAAATAGAGAAAAAATTTGGTCCTCTCCTTATGAGGCACTTGCCCAAAGCTCCTGTCATAAGACAGATTCATGTTATGCTAATCCTAAGTGCTCAATGAGAGGAAGGACTGAGAGAGAGAAGGCTGAGAAGAAAACTGATGTGTTATTCAGAGGATCATGGAAGAAGGGGATGGGACATTTTGCAGAGGATCTGCAAGAAAGTACATGGCAGTCTTGCCACAAAAGAACAAGTGACTGTCAGACACAGATGGCCCTCCAGAAGTGTGGGAGGGAGGAAAGAAGATGAAGAAAATACTGAAGGAAGCGGTAGGAAGGAACAAGGTTTCCTACAGAACCTAGGGAGATGTGGCGGATGGATGAGGAAATTAAAGCAGGGTGTGTAATTGACTTATGGAGCTCACTGGCACTCTGATTCACTCATTAGCCTGTGGTCATTTGGCTGTCCAAGAGAACATGCAAGTGGGCATTGGTGGGCTGCCTGGTGGGGAGCAGGGGGCAGAGAAAGAGACCAGACACACAAATCCTTACCCTCTCTTGTTTGAAATCTGCAAAAGCACCATCTGCATATTTCTGCTTGCTCAAAAGCTGCTTCCTTCTCTCCTGACGTTTGGCACGCTTCTGGAATTCCTCATTGTGACCATTCAAGTGTGCAGTCAGCTCTGCCGTGCTATGCAATTTTGTATCACAGTGTTTGCACTGGTAGACAGGGCTCTGAGAGCGGGTGCCACTTCCAAGTATGGAAAAGTCCCTCTTCAAATCCTTGCTGTGGTGGTCAGTGTAATGCATGCACAGCAGCTCTGCTGTGCTGAAGGACAGCTTGAAACATTTAATGCACCTGAAGGGAAGCCACTCAATTTCCTGAGCCTCAGCCTCCACCTCGGGCTTCTCAAAGTCGTTCCTCTCCTCGGCTGGAGCTGGTTTTTCGTGCTCATCAGCATACACAGCAGTGAAATATCCCCCCAGCTTGCTGGCATGCTGCTTCTTAGGGAAAACACCAGGGTGACGCTTCATGTAGTGGGACACGATGCCCTTCTTGCTGAAGGACTGGAAGGAACAGAGCGAGCACTTCTTCTTCTCTACAGCCCTCCTGAGCTCCTCGCTGAGCTGAGGAGTGTCATCCTTGGGAGGAGATGGAATGATCACTTTATTGGGTTTGTCGCTTACTGTCCTGGAGGCTGCCAGGCAGTGAGTGTAGTAGGCATCAATGTCGTGTCTTTTCTGGTAGTGTGCTGCAAGCCCTTTGCGGATGGGGTTGGTGTAGGAGCACAGAGCACACTTGAAGAGGTTGTTCTTGCCCTCTGGCTGCGCCCGAACGTTGTTATGTTTGATGCGGTAGTGTCTTGCTATCCCCTTCCGAGTGGAGCAGAAATATTTACAGAGCTGACACCGGAATACTGTGTGAGACACTAAGTGAGAACTGGAGAAATGAGGCGCTGGCATGGAGACCTCTCCAACATCCTCAGCAGCAATTTCTGGGGAGGCCTTGATTTCAGTCACCATGTCTGGCTCCACTGAGGCAGACACCTTCGGTGGTGACTGGGCAAAAACATCAAATTCAGGCTGATTGTGGTACTTCTCATAGTGGATTTTCAGCTTCTCAAGGGTTCCGTGGGTGTAGGGGCAGAGTTTGCACCGGTAAGCACCATAGCCCTGCTTGAAAATCCTGCTTGTCTCTTCCACGTCATTCTGAGCAATGTCAGTCGACTGCTCCACGTCATGCACAAAGTCCTCAGCAGTGACTTTCACTGACGGGTGCCGCTTCTGGTAGTGCGTGAGGACGCCGTGAATGCGTGTGTTAATGTATGGGCAGTGTCTGCACTTATACACGGCCCCTGGGTTAATGTCTATGTCCTGAGCAAAGTCTGCTGCCTTCACTTTCATGCCAGGATGCTTTTTGCCATAATGTGTCAGGAGGCCATGTAGGTTGTTGTACTCAGACTGGCACACTGTACACTGGTATGGAGTGGAGGAGATGGCAGGATTTGCAGAAGCCAGCTGGACAGTTTTTTCATGGGAAAGGCTGGGATCCTCTGCACACTCTGCATCCTGATCCATCTGTGGTGCTGCTATCTGGTCTTCAGAATCCATCCTGACCCCACCTTCATCAGGCTGTGGCATGGTTTTCTCAGCAGTATCCTTCTCTTTAATGATATCTAACAACACAGATTCATCTCCATTCATGGCCCAGGGGTGAAATGCTTGGTAGTGATTAGTAATATCCCAAATAGAAGATGCTTCAAAAATGCAGTCTCTGCATTTATAGGTCTTCATCTCTGTTGGCATCACTAGGGCAGGAGGGGAAGGATCGGGACCTGCCCAGAGTTTGGTTGCCATGTAGGTATAATCAACATAATGCTCAGGATGTCTCCTTTGGTAATGCACAAGCAAGCCACTCGGCTCTGTGTGTGAATAAATGCACCATTCACAGTGATAACCAGCTTCTATCAAGCCATCCAGAAACGCCCACCTCAGTATGGATGTCACCGTGGCCTTCAGATTCGGGTGGTCTTTCTTAATATGCTTCCTCAATGCATAGAAGTAAGGGGATGTGTAGCTGCACTGCCTGCACTTGAGGGCTCTCAGCTTGGACTTGTCCCGCTCGGTGCCGGAGGTGTGGGCGGGCAGGCTGCCAGCTGATTTCTTCTGGCCACGGTCACAAAGGCTCCTGATGGTGGCCGTGTGCTGCCTGATCACATCCGCGTTGGCTTTGAAGTCGCGATGCTTCTTCTGATAGTGGATGAGCACGCCCTTCACGGTCCGGTTCCCGTAATCACAGTGCTGGCAGAAGAACATTTCGTTCTCGGGAGGGTTCACGGAGGTCTCGGACCCGCCACGGCCCAGCTGCTGCATGGACACTGGTGGCCTCTGGATGCCAGGTGGCAGCTCCCCTGCCCGCATCATGGCCGCGGTCGGCGGGGCCTGCCTGATGTACTTGGCTGTGACCTTGATCTCCGGGTGCCTCTTTTGGTAGTGGACAAGCACCCCCACGACGGAGCGGTTGCTGTAGGAACAGTGTTTGCAATAGTAGAGCTCAGTGGAGAGCTCTGGGGGTGGTGGTGGGGGAGGAGGTGGCTGGGAAGCCAAGCTGGACAGTTTTGGGGAGATGGGAGCCCCCAGCTCAAAGGACATTTGAGCGAGGGCAGAGCCCCTGTCAACAGAGACTACACGCATGGTCTTCTGGATTCTGAAATACGAGGCCTTTTCTTCGGGATGCTTTTTCTGGTAGTGCACCAAAACTGAATGCATGTTTGGGCTTGCAAACGAACACACATCACAGTCATAAACAACCACAGTGTTGACTGAAGGTTCCTTCTGATTTTCACATTCAGGACTGAAACTCTTGGTGGCACCTTTGTTAAAACCAGCTGGCACACCAGTCCCGCGAGCCACAGGGGTGGAGGTTGCCATAGTTTTTGGAGCAGAATTCAAGATATCTCTCAGTGTCTGAGACTCTGTGTTCAGCCCTTCTTGCTGCTCAACGACATAGCTTGAAAATATCATTGCATTGTTAATTTTCACTGTGGGATGCATTCTTTGGTAATGTGGCATCAGGCTTCTAACATTTGGGCTTGTGTAAGAGCAGAAGCGGCAGCGGTAGATCAGATCGGAATGATCAAAGTTCAGTACATTCATAGCTTCAGGATGATGCTCTCCATAATGCTGCTGCAGGTCTTCAAAATTCGTGTAGTCAATGTAACACTCCAGACACCGATACACTGCACTGTGATCATTAGGATCCAGGATGTACCTAAAGCTGAATTTAATGTAGGGATGCATTCGCTGGTAGTGGGTGCTAACACTCCTGGCAGATTTGTTGCTGAAATCACAGTGTTTACAATAATAAAGCCTGCCAGAGTCACTGAACTCCGAATTCTCGTTGTTCTGGTCGGTACCGTACATGTTGGACTGGCTGCCCAGAACAGAGGCATTAGGGCTCTGATGGTCCTTCATGCTGACAGCAGAGTAGTAGTCCTCCTCATCCTCAGACAAAGTGAGCTCAATCTCTGCCCCGTTGGTGGAATTGTAGTCGTGCTGCATGCTCCTGAAGCTCGCCTCCTTCTGGGAATCGTTAGCCTCTCTGCCCCACATTTGCTGGGGTGCATAAGAACTGGAAACCTCTATCATTGGCTCTGTTTGCTCTTCTTCTCTGTCTAACTCCACCTCTATCTCCACCTCATTGTCCTCTTCCTCCTCCTCATCATCCTCTACATTAATCACAGCATCCTCCTGCTGTTTGTTTTGGCTGATCTTGCTCTGCAGGTTGCTCGCTATTTCATCAATTCTAGTTCTCTTTTTCACGGGAGAGAGATCTAAAGGGAAGTCATTTGAGACCTTCCTAGGGGCTTTTGCAACAAAGTTATTTTTAGATGAGAGCCCAAGGATGGAGGTCTGGCTCTTCTTCACGGTGCTGGCAGAGGGGTGAGCATCTGCCTCGCTCTCCTGCGGTGTGTTTGATGGCGGCCCATCGTATTTTGGCAAGTTGTCACAGAATGAATGCTTGTGCTGCTGATGAACTCTGAGGCCTTTCAAAGTGGTGGTGGAATAGTTGCACAACGTGCACTTGTAAGGATGCTGTGAATGGGGCTGGGGTGATTGCTGCTGCTGCTGCTGCTGCTGCTGTTGCTGCTGCTGCGGTTGCTGCTGCTGCGGCTGCGGCTGCACAGGTTCCATCATCCCAGCTGACTTCCTGCCATTGATATTCCCACTCTCGTAAGACACCGTGCTGTCGTTCAGGGACGAGGCAATGCTCTCAGCCTGGGAGTTCATGGTGTCCCAGTCAGATGTTGTTCCTGTGTGACACTGCTTGTGGGCACCGAGCTTCAGAGAACTCTTGCAGGTGAAGGGGCACTCGTCACACTTGTACACAGCTGTCTTCCCAGACAGGTGGATGTTCTCGATGTGACGGGAAATACTTCGGCGGTGCATCGTCAGGAAAGGGCAGAAAGGACATTGGAACCTGTTCATGTATCTTCTGAAGGGAATTCCCTTTGTTTCCAATAGTTTGTTGCCATCAGATCCCATCAGCTGCTCTGCAGACATTCCTGAGGTCTGGTGATCCATGGAGTTTAAGCCATTCTCGCTGTCCATTTCATTTAGCTCTTCATCTGAGCTGGAGTCATTTAGCATACTGCTTGTTTCCAGGTCAGCAGAAGAATTCGTCATATCAGCAATTCCATAGCGGGATCTGTCAGACAAATTAACCATGCCCGAGTTGTGAGGTGACTTAGGCTTCATTTGAGGGTAAGACACAGAAGAAAACTTTGAAGATGTAGAAGAGTTGGGCCTGATAAGTGAATTGCCCATAGATCCCCTGAAGTTTGAGACATTAGCACTCGACATCTCACGCCCTGTTGTGTTCATGGACATGTAATTCGAGTTTGGAGAGGCACTCTGGGCACTCTTACTCTGCACCTCAGGTGCGCTGGTTCCGTCCTGCTGCTGCCTCAGGCTCGACAGGATTTTCACCATGCTGCGGTGCTTCTTCATCATGTGGTCACACCAGCGCTCCCTCCGAGGTGTCTGGTAGCTGCACCATTCACAGCAAAAGTTTCCCCTAGACTTGGTCAGGGGCTTGACCATCGACTCCAAAATGCTCCGCTCCACCACCTCTGCCGGCAGCTCCTTGCAGGGTTCCTGCACTGGCACAGAAGCAGACGTTGATTCAGACACAGCAGCAGCAGCAGCAGCAGCAGAAGGAGCTGAACTCTCTTTCAGGTTGTTTTTGTGATACATTTTCTGGTGCTTAATAATCCTTGCACGCCTGGGTGACTTGTAGGTGCAGAACTGGCAACTGAAAACTTTACCAAACCCTTCATGCATCATGATGTTGTAATTTAGGGAACTAGAAGCTGGTGGCCCCACTGAGCTCCCCCCAGCCTGTGCTCCATGAACCTTCCGTGTGTGCTCTATGAGGAGGTTTTTGGAACGGAAGTAACGCACACAGAACTTGCACTGGAAAAACTTGCTGGTTGGTTTAGGATTTGGAGCCATATGTTGGCCATAGAAAGTCTGGCTCTGGCTATAGTAACTTCCAGTCCCCATCTGACTTGTTGCATTTTGCCCTAAAATGAGAATTAAGGTGTATATGTAAATAAATAAAATAAAAAAAGCTTTTCCTCCACCCACCCTCTATACTTAAGAATGTAACCACATCCTGAATTGACAATAACCATTCCAGGATTCCCTCACTCACTTATGGTAGTATCTACAGACCCGGCAATGGTCAGAAAAGTGACCATTACGCATAATTTCTACATATAAATGATTGTGGCGTACAGTTTTGGGTGGATAGTTTCCAAAATTACCTTCTTGGGGGAAAAAAATAAAACTAGTTTCTGTTTGAAAACTAACGAAAGTTGTAATTTTGAGGTGGTTCATGGTAGTAAAGGACAACCATGAAAAGCTGAAAATGAAAAATCAGTATGAAGAACCCCATGAAAAGAAGCTGGGAAACAGTACCATCCTCCATGCTTGCATTTGCAGGAAAAAAAAAAAAAAGCCATGCTCAGAACCAGCATGGCTGATGCTAGGTATCTGCTTTGCTGACACAGCCATAAAGATAATGCAAATGTTTAAACCACAATAAAGGCAGAAACTAAAACACATTGAAATAAGACACATGTGAAATAGGGGGTAAGAGCTGAGATCTTAGAAGTTGAGATCAATCTTGGAGTTGAGCTTTACCTGCTATGTCATCTGCAATTGCGAATTCATCCTTTACAGAAGAAAATTCAACTTCAGTCTGGTTGCTAGCATTGATGGAACCAGACCGTTGCTGGTTAGGACTCTCCTCAGAGACATCAGTTGGCTGCAGAAAAGCAGTGTGAACATCCTGAATGTGAGCTTTTAGGTCTTCGTAAGATGGAGCTCGAAAATCGCAGCCATCACACTGCAGGACCTCCATGGTTCAGGATGATCTTTTACATTAGAAAAATCTGCAGCAAATACAGGGGAAGGAGAGAAGAAGAAAAATATGAGTTTATAGCAGTGCTTTTGGAACAAATCCTGGAAACACCAAGGTAACACCAAGCTTTTGATGACTCAGTCACTTGCAGAGATTCCACAAACACAGCGGCGTGAAATTCAACCTTCCTTTACCCTATTAAGAAGCGTCTACTCAGATCCACAGGAAGTTCTATCTAGGTAGCTCACAAGCTGCTGACTCAACTCTATGAACAGTCAACTCTCTGACAAGTGACGACTGATCCAGTGGACTTTGTCCTCTTGGCTTTTCCACTGCATAGGGTTGTTATTCAGAATGTGGTCTTGTTCAAAGACCACAGCCCATGTGTAGAGAAATGGCACACTACTCCCAGTCATGCACTGGAATTTACAATCAGAAGACAGAAGCTTCTGCCTTCAGGAGACACACTCTAACCTTCCTGTAAGTTGCCAATTCCTGCCTCATTCACTACCATGCATCAAAAGCTTTCACAGGGAGAAATCTGCCTTTCCTCCAAACATCCTATCTGCTCTGATATTGAAAACCTAGACCTAACAGCAAGGTTAGATGCAGTTACCAAAGGCAAAAAACCCAAGGCAGAATAATTTGCTCTGCCCTACTTCCACCAAGCTTTTACGGGCACCTCCACTCTTTGTTAAACTGTTTACAGTTTCATTTCAGTCTATTCTAGGGACAAGACCTTTGTGCTTTAGCAGTCTGGGAGATGGAGACAGCCAGAGGAAGAAAGGGATAGCAATGGGAATAACCATACTGGAAAAGTACAATGGAAACATGAGTTACAAAGACTCTAGAGTCATCCAAAAGCCCTGCATACCTTCAAGTACAAAGCAAGGTAAGATACAGTGAAGAACGGCGGTTCAGTTGTGACAATTAATCCTTCGACAGAAGGTTGCACTGCCATGAAGGACAGGAGACACAAAGCACAAGCTGAACAAAAGACTTAGACCCTCCTACCCTGTGCAGTGCTTAGGCACAAGAGCTATCTATCTTCCTATGCTAATACAGCAACTGCATCCTTAAGCTTCCATGCACGTGCTGAAAAAGGATGACAAACGGAGCATTTCAGAGGTCCAAGACACAACAGCAGCCCACAGCAATCTAAATTCCCTGTGTTTGTTGTACGTGGAGCATGAAGGAAGCAACCTACAAAGTGAGGAGAAAGCTCCAAAACATTAAGGCACAGAAACAAGAGAGGGTACTGCACCAGGATTTTAGATGAAAGAGTGCTTCTTCTGATAGCCTGCTAAAATAAACTTCTAGCAAGTCAAATTCTGGACAGTCTGAGCACAAAGGCTCTCCACATATTTACCTACATTACTTTGCAGGCTGCACTGTGTCCTTTCTCTCCCCCCACTCCCTCTCACCACCAATAAAGAAAATGAACGCTGCACCAGCTTCTTTTCAGCTAACAAAGTTACAATAATCGAGATACTCAAGCTTTTATGTGCAAGCACCAGACCAAATTGTGTGGAAGAGGTTGCTATCTGCTCTGGATCAAATTACAGCAGTGAGTGAAGCCCCACCCCACGTCTCCTTTAGCACAGTCCATTAGACCTGAAAACAAATTTTTCCATGGAGCAGACGACTCCTGCATTTAGAGCACTTCACAGAAAAGCAGATCATCCAGTTTTCACTACCCATCCCCCAAGCTTAGTCCTTTCATCTCAGCCAAACAAGCCACAGCTCTACTGAATGTGTTTATCACACTTTCAAGAGATATGAGCCCCTGCGTCACTGAAGCTTTAAGACTCACTAAGCTGCCCTAGTCCTCTGAGCTTTGGGAGCAGCCATTTTAGCTCAGACAACTCCTGCACTCAGAGCCTCAGAGCTTCTTGCCTGTGCACAACATGGCCTCACTTATCTCAGCTTCAGCTCAAGCACACCAGCCTTTTTTTTCTTTCTTTTCCTCTCCCCCCCTCCCTTTTTTAAACTCCTCCTCCTTAGGTGATGCTTTAAAAATCACCATCTCCCAGAATCACATCTCCCTTTCTCCTGGCATGGTCTGCCCTCCAAATCGTGTCGCTGCTCTCCCCCTGCGCCCTCCTCAGAGCTGCACCTTCTCTCCTTCAGCAGAAGGTTTGGGTTTCCCCAAACCATCTCCTCAGGGTTGGCTTCCCCTGTCCCGTGGATGACAAAATGTGGCGGTTCACTCCACAAATGCTGCATTCACAGCATCAAGACACTGGTCCAAGCTGTCCTACAGGCAGAGGCGATACGCAGCTGAGCCTCCCAGGAGCAGGAGCAGGAGCAGGAGGAGGAGGAGGAGGAGGAGGAGGAGGAGGAGGAGGCGCGGGGGAGTGAGGGGGGACAGCAGGCGGGAAGCCTCCAGCCGGGCCTGTCCCTCGGGAGCTCTCCTGCTTGGCGCAGAAGACACACCACCCCACTCCCCTGCCAGATTCCAAAGTCTAATGACCTTTGTTAATCACCACCCAGCCTGTCTGCATCAGCAAACCCTGCCAGCAGACACACCCTTCACACAAAGGCTGTAGCTATGCCTTTTAAGAGAGGTTCTCTGAAAGCTCCATTGTGTGGAAGAGATGAAAAACAACGCGCAAACACAAAAATCTCACTCTTCCCTCCCCTCAGCCCTCCCCCTCCTCAGCCCCCCGAAAACTTCAGACCCTTTAGAAACATCACCGCAAAACGCTGTCTTTTGGAAAGCTCTGTCTCTTTTGGAAAACTTCCGGCCAGCTTACGAAATAGAAAACCAGAAGGGAGACCAACGCTGAGGAAATGAAAAAAAGACAATCCTGGCCGCTTCAAGAGGTCAAAACCACCACCATCTTCATTCATCTCCAGCACACACTGCTGCTTGGAGAATGCACCCTTAAAGATGCTGGTTGCTGTCTACACAGGCTTAAACCAACCATTGTGTTGGGAGATATCATTAATGGCTGATGCTATTAATAGTATATAATTAATTACATTAATATATATAATATTAATATATATAAATAATATTTAATTAATAGCTGATTACAAAACTGATGGAGACTCTGTAATGGGTTCCAGCTTGGATCTCAGCAGGATCTGCACCACAAAGGCAGCACAAAGTCCAAGAAGAGGTTAATCCTACTGCTTCTCGTGAGGATATCAAACATCAGGTACAGCTGAGTGGACTTCAGTGTGATGTTTTCACCATGCATCACCTGCTGAGAGCAGGATGAAGCATTCTGTAAGGGATTCTGCTCTACCATTTCCATGTTCTTCTTTAAAATCCAGCCATTGCGTAAGGGCTGAAAACACACACTGCTAGTCTGGGCTCATATATCAAAAGGAACTGCAACACAAGGTGCATCTTTCTTCTTTTTTGTCCACCTGGGACATGACACCAGGAGAGACTCACCCACTGAGCAGCAAAGACCATTTTCAAGTGCAGATGTTAATACACTGGCAAGACACATCCCAAGGCACAGAGACAAAGCAAGGTTCACACGTCTCCATCACGGTCAGCTAAGCTAACACATTCCATAACCCTTTGCATTTTCACTAAGAAAATTTAGAGGTGAATGGAGGTGGAGTAAGACAGGAGCTACCAAATTTAGTAACTCAGCAGCAGAAGTGTGGGAAGAAAAACGCGAAGCAACCAAACAAAACCACCATTAAATTAATCCATAAATCCCAGAAGCCCTCGAACATATTCACAAGCAATCTCTCGAGACCACATTGCCTATAAATAATATTTGACTTCTAAAATACCCTTACTAATGCAATGCTAACCTCACAAAACATAATTAAAATGCCATTGTCTGGCTAATTTGCATTTACAACCTCTTCTTAAATACATGGCCTTAATGCTTAAATATGGATGTATTCTTATTTTTCTTATGAGCAAAAAGCTCTCAAAACATTGGGCAATTGAGATTCTCAAAGCCGCCGTTTTAAAGACACAAGGTGGTCTCAAATTGTCTGCAGCATCCTTCTCTATGCTCATAAACGCCTGAGAACATCTGAGAGACAGTTGTATTAGATTTTGAGGTTTTTAAAAATCCAAAACAAAAGATAATTGTGCTTGTTGAACAACAGTAATTACAGAATTTGGCAGCAGCCAAAGTAGTACAAATCGTTATGTTTAAGTTTGGTTTTAAAACTTCAAACTACAAAATTAATTGAGAAGCCCAAGGCACTGACCTCAAAATTGAGCTTCTGTGGTTTGACTACCCATCCGTTATATTTTGAGATGGAATCAGCAGAGCTTCTACAAGTTAAGAATATGCACATGCACAACCACAACTAAAAAGGTCAGTCAGACCACACAATACTCCGTGAGCTTCCAGCTCAGCATTAGTAACAATGCCTGTGAAACAAAGGCATCTCCAGCTCTCCAGCCCATCCTCTGGTCAGATGATCAGAGGCAACTTCATCCCTACATTACACAACTGCAGGTTGAACTCACAGCTTTCATTTTACTCCGTGAAAAAAATGGAGCTGAAGAGAAAATTTCTTCCCCCAAGCATGGACCAAGGAAGTGGTTGAGTCAACCCCACTGGCGGTATTTAAAAGATGTGTGGATGCGTACCTTGGGGGCATGGTTTAGTGGGTGAACATGAGCTGATGGTTGGACTCCATGGTCCTCCAGGTTTTTCCAGTCTTCCCCACCCTTCCAAAAATTAACTACCAAACACCACGGAAATGAACTTTGCTGGCATGTAATTACAGATAAGACAAGTTTTCAAAACTCCCATGAGTAACACGTCAGGCATTTTTCCCTGCTAGAGAAGCCTGGGTTTTATACCAGTGCCTACAGCTGTGCTGAGGACCTTCCAGCTCTGCTGCCTGGGCTCCTGGCCAGGTTCAGCCCATGTACAGTGCAGCTGCTGCTCTGATCTTTGGATTTGGGGTTTTGGGCTTTTTTTTTTTTTTTTTTCCCCTGATTTTTTCTTCTTAAACACTTTTTATAATATAAAATCGCAACAGCAAAAATGAGGACTAAACAAAATCATAGGAGTAATGCAAAAACTTACACATGTGAGAAAATGGAAACCTGAAGGCTATTCCAACTGGAGGAAGCCAGCCTCATGTTTCATTTATGAAAGGAAACCCCATAATTAATTAAGAATTCAGAGAATAAATTCAACTCTCAACTACAGTCAGGTAAACCTACTCAACTCATGGGTCTTTTTCAATGACTGAATTCCAGTCAAGCTATTGGAATTCTTGGTTATCTAAGGACTTTCTTTGTAGTTACTTCTCTGAGCTGGTACCAACATAAACTAAACTAAAATACCGTATTTTTTTTTCACTTTTTTCCCTTTTCAGTGTGATACAACTGGGTTTTGATAGAACTCCATGGGCTGAGTTGCAATTCTACTATATACTTACTTTGTGGTTCATATTTTCTTGTAAAGGAATTAATGATAAAACTTCATCCCTGGTTACAGCTTTAATTACCAGTATCTCCATATATCCAGTTTTGGGTTGTTTGTTCTATTCCAAAACTCAACAGTTAAGGACATAAGAGATACATTAGCTGATGCCTATGATTCCATTCTTCCAGTAAATATTTTCCTTGCTTTACATGGAAATGCGTATCAAAATGCAAGGTATTTTCAGGAAGAACTTTACTATTGGAGATTCATTACAAATCACTAGTAAAAACAATCTAAACTGAGAAGACGTAAACTCATTTTCTTCCCAAAACATCCTTATCCAGCTTCTCAGAAGAGTGTTTGAACCTGAAGTGGGTTTCAGATCTGATTCCACAAAAGCAGTTCTTCTGCACATTCTTTGTACATTATCTTCCAACCTTTTCAGAAATCCTCTGTCATGGAAAATAGGATGGCCAGCTTTACTGATCTCCCCATACAGCTGATATTTATTTATTTATGTTCCTGAATACAGACATTTAACATACTCAATACCACACTCAATCTATCACAGCTTGCAAAACCTACATTAAAAAAAAATATAAACCACATTATTCTTAAAGCTCATGGAAAAGATGAATCTTCATTGCTACCAGAAGCATGATTGGGTTTTCTTTTTTTTTTCCTCAGTTGAAGAAAACAAGGATTCATGGACCCTCGCACATAAATGAGATGAAATGGGTCCAAATGATGGATACACTGGTATCAACTCAACTGGTATTCCCTTGCCTATGACTTCTCAAAAAATGGGGCTGGAAAAAAAGGTGAAACAAATTTAAAAAATCCAAAACCCCAGAAAAATATGTTTATTGAATATTAATACCTATTAGCCATCTCACTCTGAGACCACAGCAGAATAAAGGCACACCATGAATTTTAGAAGAAGGTGTGAAAGGAGAATCATAGATAACAGCACCTATTTGTCTGCTACTGCTGGGGCTTTACTGATTCAATCTACCTAAGTGCTGATGACTCCTTCTTTTCTCACAGATAATGTTTCTTCTCTTTCTTTCTGTCCTGGGGTCTACATATATATCTGTTCTGTTTAAAAAAAAATACATTAAGAGGCCATCTCAATGCTGAAGTATACTTTCAAACTTCAAACTTTTGAAATAAAAGCAGGTTGCAAATAAAATGCCACAATCTTATTAAACTACAAACTTAAGATTTCATACAAATTACAATTCTGGCTTTTTTTGTCCCTCTTTCCTCTGGGTTAGCTGTGAGGCAGTACATGAAATAGAGCATAGGCAACAGAGTCTGAGGATAAAGAACTTCCCTGATGAGAAAGGCTCTCAAACATTAAATGCTCCAAGCAAGGCTAGGATGGGTTCTTCTGATCTTCTGAATTACTTTCATGGCAAGTTATTAATCCCTACAGAATTCAGAAAGACACTAAATATATATATGAGAATCTGAACAACTGGATGGTCAGAGTAGGACTTTCTCCCTTACTGAGTATGATACTTAATTTGCTGCACAAAACTAGTCTAGAAAACTAGTTAAAGAGGGAGGTGAAACAGCATGGGGCAAAGATTTAGAACAGAAATGTGGTTTTGCCACTTGGTTCCCGTACTCACAGGACATGAGCCAAGTCATTCACCTCCCTGGCACAACCCAGCCTCTCAATGCTCTTCTCCACAGACACACGTGTTCAAGAGGCAACTGGGCTGGCCCAGCCGAGGAAAACAGACACCAGAGCCAAGCAGCTTGGCTTTTGTACCCTGCTCATTAGTGGTCCCCATATGGCACAATGGAACTGAATGCACTGGGGTCTGGGGTTTCTAATTTCCAGCCAAGAGTGTACTGTTAATTACCTCGAGTAGTGCTGTTGCTGTGAGTGAAGAAAGAGGTGCAAACCCCGGTGTATGTTGAGTTGTGAGAGAGAGAAAGAAAAAGAGGGAGATGTCAGTAGGTGGTGCTGAAGAACACGGCAGTGCCCGGGCACTCCAGAAACAACCTAATCCCTTCTCATGCATTGCAAATACCTTCCAGGAGCTTTCACACAAAGGATGCATTACCAGCCTCACCCTGGAAGGAGCAGGCTCCTCAGCTTGGCACAGCCCCAGCAAAGATCTTTTCCTTGCCAAGAAAAGTCAGAGCTGTTTTAAAGGGGGTCCTGCCAGTGGCAAATCAAATATGACAAACTCCACCACATACCCCGCCGGACCGTGGACTGAAAGAACAGTCACAAAGTCGTGTCTGAAGAGAGAAGAGATCATCTCCTGATAGCCATCTGCCCTTAGAACACCCTCCAGTGCCTCTGGAAGTCATCTTGCCATTCACCCTGAACTCCATGCTCTACTCCATGGTCACTGGCAGCACTGTGGCTGGTGAGCTGCAAGCTTTATAGAGGACCAAATCTCAGTCTGCAAGAAGCACAGTATTTTTACAGAGGCTAAATACAGCTTTATAAACTGGTGACAGAGCTAAACCATGGGAAAACAGAAACTGCTGGATTATTTTAGGAGCCACAGAATTTTAATCTTAAGAGATCTGAGATTAGACCAGCCAACACAGCTGGTTTAAAACACATGCAGGCACTCTGAGTGGAGTCTCAGAGGTGAAAATCAAGTCACTAGCACCCAGAAACCACAAATACGAAGGGGAAAACTCTGCTTTGGGCCTCCTACTCAAAAAATGTGATGCCAAACAAAGTCAGAATATCACTAGTTTGAAAGATGTATGTGAAAAGTTGTTTTTCTGCACTCATTTTCCTCCTTTAAGTGCAGAAACTGAACTGGACCTGATGTAGCCGTGGTGACAGAAATTGAACTTGGCTGGTGAGAGGAGTAATCTTCCAGCCAGACATCACTTCCCTGATTTGGCCCCCCATTACCCTGTTTGGTCACTCAAGACTCAGTGAGAGAAGTTCACAGGGCAGTTGGGAACCAAAGGAGCATTGCCTGGATCAGATCCAAGCGAGCCATAGCCCTCTGCCTTTCATCACCTGTGGGAGTTCAGCGTTGTACGGACCCTGGGGAGTATGGAGCCTCAGTTCATCCAGGGATCTTGCATGCTCCAGAGGTACTTTGAAAGTACAAGAGAGCACATGGAGAGGATGGAAAAGGACATTGAGAGGAATGGTTTTAACCCCATAAAACCAATGTTCATGTTCTGTACCAGACAGAAAAACTGAGCGCAACAGCACGCCACCTCATGCAAACCCAAACCCACCTCATGCCTGACTCCAATTATAAAGTAAGATCCACTGCTGAAACCCTGCTGGAGGGTAAGACAGTGCTGATTAACAAAGCCTAAAGACTGTTCAGCTCTGCCAGCCTACCTCTCAGAAGCACATGTTTGTTTGAGGACCTCCACTGACACCCTGGCTATTTTAACACTGCCTTTGTCTCCAGCTATCCCTCCCCTTCCCCCAAGCTTTCTGCTATATTTGACATTTGCAGGGCAGCAAGCAGAAGCTTCTCTGTCCGCCAGTTCATTTCCTCAGGTAATACAAATCCATCACTGACCCATTTATAATACCAGACAGAATACACAGTTTTATTTGCCCAGTGACTCACATGCAGTATGGCAGCCAGCATCTCTGCCCCAGGTAAAAGAACATATACTTTTCCAGCACTTGACAGATCTCAGACCAGTGATTACCATTAGGCTGACACCTACCCCGCCCAACAGTTCTTTTCCACCTGGGCAAGTGAAGGTCCTCTGTCTGTTTCATGGTGGTGGCACCAAGATGCTGGTCCTGCCAGCTGAGAAGGGATGCTGCAGAAAAGGAGGAATGAGTTGCTGCTAACACGCTGCCCAAAATGCTTTGTCCCAACCAACTTCAGACATAGGTAAGAGTCCTTCAGACTGCATGTTGAGATGCATTATGAGTGCAGTATCCTGGGTCCAAATGAGAACCTTGCTCCACACCCTTCAGCCCCCATTTTCACTCTCACTCCTTCCAGGAATCAAATTTTTGCAGTTGGTGTGATAATACAAAGCTCAAGTACAAAATACTTAAAATAGCACTCTGGCTCATTATCGTAATCATTAATGTGATACATAGATGGCAGACAGGCTCTAGGAGAAACCAAGTGGAACATCTGAAGTGCACTTTGGGATGGCGGAAAAGGGAATTCTGCGATAAAAAAAAAGTGGTCTTGCAATTATGGATCACAACATTTGTAAATCGACCAGGTTTACTGAAAGTTTTCCAGCCAGGAAGTGTTTAAATCAAAGAGGAATTAGAAACTATTACTTTAAAACCAGAAAAAAAACTGTTAGTCCCGATATGTAAAAAAATATATACTTTGTCATTCAGGTAATAATTAAGAACAACCTCCCACACAAAAATTAATAAAAAAAAACACAACCAACCTCTTGTTCACCTTATTTCATGTCTTTCAAGTAATAAACATCTCATGCCTCTGACTACTATGGATGCATTCAAATTAAGGAGAAATCTAGTATTATAGCTCAGTTGTATCAAAAATTGTAAGAGACTGAAGCTCCTAATAGAGTTCCTCTGTCCTAGTTTAATCCTTTTTGCTTTAAATAAGCTGTTTGAGGGTCAGCCACTCACATCCAATTTCTTTTTCTTCTTCCTAAGAAATCTCAAACAGGAAATGGATCATAAAGAATAAAAAATAACTAAGACTTTCTCTGTAATAAGGGTGTAGATAATAAGCAACTGCATCCTTCAAAACCTACCATCCTTACAAATATGTAGACATTGCAGTCTTCTGCAAGTCCATTACACAACACCTTATTTTTTTTTGACATCTGTTGCAAATGCTTTGCATTTAATGATTTAAAACTCAGCAATCTTCAAGCATTTACATTTATCTAGGAAGGTAACAAAATCCAATTTTAGAACAAAATAATCAGTCCCCATTGTCATAAGATGACTCTCATTTCGAAGAACCATTCTCATTTGGCCTTTAAGATACAGGATGACATCTGATAAAAGAGAAAGTGAAGCAAAAACTTTCACTCCAGAATATGTAAACAGTTGCCACACTGCATATACAGCCCCCAATGTCTCTTGTCACAAGGACAGTTCAGTTCAAGACTAGTTCATCAAGATAAAAAGTATCTCTTGAGGTTAAAAAAAAAACAACCAAACAACAAAAACCAAAAAACACCAAACCAAAAAAACCCAAAACCACCCAAGAACTGAGCAACCTGGAATCTGCACCCAAAAACATGATTTTTGTAACAGAGAAGAGGAGACCGGAAGAGATTTTCAGTTTTCCTGACCTGAAAGAGGAATTCTTGGGGAAATTCAAGGTGGAGTGACTTTTTAAAAAACACTTACTTGTGTCCCTAGTAAAAATTTGAACCTTCTCCAATTAGGAAAAAACGAAATGCACTTAAAACTCCACCAAGATTGTTAGACAAGTTCAAGAAAAGGCAGCTTTGTCAGGATTCTGGTTTTGTGTATAATAAGAAGCAATAAAGACAAACCTCAAGAGAAGCATTAAATAAATGGCAAGTAATTGGTCTTCTAATAAGACCTGTCCTCAGAAAAACCCTTATTTTGTTGCAAATGCCTTTACATTATTGAAAATTGGTGGGAGAGTGGCTCTTCAGGACAGGTATTCGGCTTTTGGCTAAGTGCTTTGGGACCCAAAAAGGCTGTTTGGAACTGCAGTGCCTCTGTCTAAATAACTCCATGGCTAGGCAAACCTTGACATTTACTGTGCATGCAAGAGTGGATAGGAGCAGGTAAGATATTTTTAAGCTAAGAAATATGAAAAAAAAAAAAAAGTTTAAAAGTATGCAAAAGAAACACAGAAGATTGAAGACCTACTGTGGTTTAAAATCCATCTGTAAACCAAACAGAACCTTCAGCCTGATGAGATCTAAAAAGAATTATGGAATATAGCTTGCCTTTTATTCTGGAAAGTTCAGAAGTAATGTTCTGAAAGCAAAGGAAGGGTTTTCTTGCTCTCAGTACTTTGTTAACAAAGTAAATTCACCTATGATAATGGCAAAGACACACGTGCTTCATTCCACACTGCCAAAGGAAATGGGTACATACTTCCCATTATCTTTAACTGATTATTGTAGAACTATTTAAAAAAAACAAAAAAGGAACCAAGGTTTGACTTAAAGGGAAGGCACTCAAAACCTTCCCAACTTGCTGCTTTCCAGGACACACTTCTTAGTACTTTCAGTAGATCAAGTGTCATTGAATCCTCCAGCTCAAGGAAATTTTAAAATAAAGCAGGATTAAGTTCAAAGCAGAACTGCATAAAGAATTCTATTTTGTTCTTACTAAAGGAATAAAGATGGAAACAAGCAAGCAAGGGAAAAAAAACAACCAAGCAAAAAACCCAGAGAACAAAACCTAAAGTGCAAAGACCTATGCTAGACTCAGCTGCTAAAAAAAATAAAGATTTATGGTGGTGGAAAAGGACAGGGTGTGTCTTTTCATGACACTGTCTCTCCATTCCTCACGAATGGAGAGGAGACAAGGACAATCACATGTATAAAACAACACATTCTCCTTGCATTAAGAGTCCAGCTAAGTGAACAGCTCTTCAGACACAGCATTCAGCAACACCACTTGCCAGCCAGGTGGATATCCTCCCTGCTTCTTTCATCCCAAAAGAGGCACACATGAACCTGATGACACCAGAATTCATACAAAGAGTATTCTGAGACATCTGATTTGTTTTTAGACAACGTCCTTGAACACTATGGAAGGGAAGAAAAAAAAAGAACATAATGAGGTTTGCAGTCCACTCTAGACTTTTATCCCTTTTAACAGTCGTTTGAATAAAAGGCATTTGCGCTGTTTTCTTTTATTCATTTCTAGCAACAAGCATTCATTTAGGCGTGGGTTCTTGTTTGCAGGAATGCACGCAGAGTCAAAGTTCCACATTAATTTATGACCTCATTGACAAAGTGTCTATGGGAGAAGTGTACAATCAGTTCTGCACAAATTTCATTTTCCCTTCTGTTGTTTATGGAACACTGGAGCATGACAAAAGACAGGATCATATGTTTCAGGTTTCCATTCATTTATCACAGACGAGTCATTAAAGTCAGCAGAAGTGACTTGCACTCAGAGATAGAAAAGACTGAAGTATCTCCCTGGTTTTCAAATGGCTGCAAATGCGGAACAAAATCTGAAGACTCATTATTTAAAGCTGCATATAAGAAACAAAAGAACAGATATAAGTATTTCAGGCAGCAATACTGACAGCCTCTTCCATCCAATCACAACCTATTTATTTGACTCATGAAGTTCAGGCCACACTTGTTGGTGGCCTCTGTCTGTGTGAAAAGCAAGCTGAGTCAGTCTGCACCACAAAAAAACCTTCTTCCTTACCTGCTAATGGAGAACCAAAAAGAATCCCAGTGCTAACTTTCCACAAGGAGAAGAAGAAATGAAAAAGCTCTCCAGCATGGCAGAAGTTGTAATTCCAGAAGGAAAGGTAAATCAAAACACCACACACAAGGATACAACTGATGCTCTTTATTTATCTCTGTATTTATTTTCTAGCTGGAGTTGCCATTTCCACCTTTCTGCACAGAGTCCAGGCCTTTTGCTGAAGAGTTTAGGTCAACTCAGAAAAGTGTCTGCAGAGCTACAGAGAAGAATACCAGTGAAGACAGAGTTTGGGGTTGGTGAACATGGTCTAACCCTCATATTACTTGCCACTACAATGGAGGATGAACATGGAAAAAAAACTGGTTTGGGGTGGGAACTTTATATGAGGGCGAGGAAGAATATTTGTTTTGCAGGGCTGGCAGCCAGAAAAACTTAAATTCTTGGATGATCTGAGACACTTTTCTCTTAATAAGACTTTGCCCAAACTGCTGAGTCTTCCCCAAATCTTCTATATAATCAGCAACATAATATTAGTTCTGTTCTAGCAAGTAATCTTGTCAAAACCCCATCAATACTTAGTAGCAGCTACCAAAGAGAGTCTCCTTTATAGCACCTTCATAAAGATACCTGCAAGAGGAACTCTCTGGGTCTTCCTCAATGTCTTTTTTTAAGCAAGAGACATTCAAGACCAGAGAAGAGGAAGTTTGATTTAATCAGACCTCCCTTTCACACATGCTAGCTGGAGCCACAAAGCATGTGCACACTTCCACTCCACCCTGGCTGACAAAATTTATGACAGCAGCAAACCAAGCTATTAGTTTTCACATGCCAACAGTTGCACCTATCCTTCACCGTTTGTACATCACCACAAGCAAGACAAAGTTATTTTATAGATTTTTTTTTTTTTAAAAAAAGCTTAGATTGTACAAGAATCATGTCCTACAAAACCTTCAGGCTACACATCACCTTCGGCCTATGTTCAACCAGTATGTGAAGTTACTATGGTTTTTCTGAAAATACAGTTTTTCAATAAAATAAGTGTTCCACACTGAGAGTCTGGATGTCTAAGAAAACACATCTTTCCAAAAGGCTCTGTGCTCAGAGCCACGCACAGCCTACCAAGGACTCCTGATCCCGTTTCATGTGAACCCAAACTCTGCAAAAGGAGCTTACAGACACAGAGCAGCCTCTGTAGTAATCCAAGATACTGCTGGCATTCCTGCTGAAAGGAAGCACACTGAGCATGCTTCATCCTATGTCTGCAGAGCAGAACCAGCCTGAGCTCTGCCAAAAGCCAAGTGTGTCATGGGCAGCTGTGACTGCTACTTTGCCTGGGCAGAGATGAGGAAATACACCTTTTTTATGGGGGGTTGTTTTTTTTTTCTTTCCTCCTGCCTGTAGCTGTCAACTGAGTTACACAAACATTCTTGGTACAGCTGGAAGATACCTGGCTGAAAACTCAGTTTGCACTTTCTACGAGGTGCATCTGGGCACACCATGCAGTCAAAAGCATGGGCTCCAATCTTTCAGCACACAGGCAGGTACAGCTGCCTCCTGCACAGAGTTTCTGTCAGTGTCACCTGAGAGAAGGACAATCCCAGCTGCTCCACACCCAGACCCTGGAGGAACTCTGGCTTCCCACCCTGGCCAGCCCAGCTCACAATCACCATGGGAGTTGGTGTGAGATTGGCACTCTGGGAAAGCAGACAAAAAAGGGTTAAATCTTTTGCCTTCTTCATCCCTCTCCACATTCATAATTAATGAAGAATTGTAACTTCCTAGGTTCCTAGACTTGTTTGTCTGAGTAGAGTCACCTTTTCTTTCAAAACACCATTCCTTTCTAACATAACTTGCCTCACCTCCCTAGCTGTATTCCTGGCACTAGGCCATATCTTTCTGCTTTTCTGTCATAAATTATTCTTCCAGGTCTATCCACTATCTCCTCTGTATGCCTCTCATCCTCCAAGTCTTCTAGAAAGATGATCTGATCATCTTCTGTTTCTACAGTCCAACAGATAAACATGCCAGCAACATGGCTCTGCAGCCAAAATAGTTGGTCCTTCCTTTCTTCTGAAGGTGTTTGTCATCCTGGTCACTCAGCACCCAGTATGATGTAAAAGCCACCACTTTTCTCTCTTAAGAAAGGAGCACATTCTCAAAAAAGACTGCTCAGCTCAGACCA
Source organism: Poecile atricapillus (assembly GCF_030490865.1). NCBI lineage: Eukaryota > Metazoa > Chordata > Aves > Passeriformes > Paridae > Poecile > Poecile atricapillus. Next base: position 70,104,793 of record NC_081289.1, read on the forward strand.
CATCCTCATCAGGGCAGAGAAAATGTGGGAGGGAGAGGGAAGGTCCTACAGCAGACATCACCAGGAATGACTGGCAGCTGTCCGTCCCTCAGCCTGCTGCTGCTGAGGGACCTCCTGTGCACACCAGAAACTGGCACCTGAGGCTACAGAAGCCTTGTATTTCTTTCCTTTTCTTTTTGAGGAACAAGACTCCCTTTTTGGTTCTCATTGTCTGCTGCTCTGGGCTCTGTAACTGATACAAGCATGGCCAGCCGAGGTCCTGCGTATGTGCGTGTGTGTTTGCTATGTCTGGATCCTCAGGAAGGCAGCCTGGTATTTTATTTTTAAACTGGCTCCTGTTGCACAGCCCCACATATAATGGCTCCACTCCTGAAGGTTGGATAGTCTTCTGCTATCAGTTTTCAAAGACAAACAAAGCCACCCAAGCCAGTGCCACCAAGAGAACAGGAGCAAAGTTCTTGCCTAAAAAAAACCCCAAGAGATCACAAAGAATATTAAACCACCAGTGTCATCCCAGCTTCATGCTGCTTTACTGTTGCAAGCTGTAGAATATTGTGCAAGCCCCTGTAACTGCAACTGCTGTGGTTTTAAAGACTTCTCAAGGTTTTTATTTCTAGAAATTTGCTGGAGTTCTGCCAGTTTTCACCAGCTGAGGACCAGACCTTTATGCAGCTCAGGACTCAGTAAAGCTTTTTATTATGAAGTGGAGGATCGGAACAGGAGTTTCTCCTCACCTGAAAGCAGAACCTGCAATGGATCTCTCAGGTCTCAGAAGCTGAAGGAGGCAGAACCCAGACATGCTAATCAGGGACTATGGTTCACCCTTCCTGGAGAGCCTGCCCTTCAGATGTGTTGCAAAGCTGACAAAATTATTGATATCATGTACCTCTAAGCCACCTGCACTAAGAGATCATTTCAGCAGTGAAGGTTCACTGTCAAAAAAGAAAGAAAAAAAAAGTGGTTTCCTTTTCAGCAGTGCACACAGGGTCTATATCTGTAGGCTTGATTACTAGAAGAAAGGAAATGTTCAAGCTGAGGACAAGAGGACTTGCACACATGCCTGGGAGAAAAGATTTGACACAGAATATGGGACAGAAATGGAGAAAAAGTGGTTTGTCAAGAGGAAGTCATTTTTTTATATCTTATCTCCACTTGCATTTCATGATGGGACACCACTAATCAGAGTGTTATTTCCAGGTTAAAATAGCCACTCATTCCAAAAAGAAGGGGAACAGCTTCAACATCTTTCTGCTTCTTCATTCCTGATCTCCTTTATTCTCCCACTGGCTTCTAGCTCCTCCACTCAGACTGCTGCCATGCAGAGTTCTGAATCTTGAAAGAACCCTTCCAAAACTCAATCTATAAATTAAGACGTGAGGACAGCCTGACAATTAGGGAATCAAAATTCTCCTTCATCCTGCTAGAGCAATTGATTTATAAAGTAAAAAAATAAAAAAATAAAAAGCACTTAAAGTGAGGCCTCTACAGCTGACCTTCCAAACCAAGTTAATGAACTATTTTCCCCCTGGAACTGACTTGGTTTTGCATCAGTTGTCAAAAAAGAGGATCTAATGGCAGTGCTTACTGTTAAAGTCTTTCATAAGCACAAAAGACAAAACTACATAGTCTCTAGGTTTCCTAGATTTATCACCCTTGACAGACCAAAGCCTAAGATTTTGAGATGACCAACAAAAAAAAATGAAAAATGAAACCGAGTTACTACTGCTATCACTGAAACCCTTGAATCTACTGAAATGCCTTTACAGTAATAATACTACTGCTAATAATAATTTCAAATTGCTTGGTTGGGCTATCTACAGTAGAATGCTAGGTTACCCCAGGAAACTGACATGCTGACAAATTATGACTGGGTTTTTGTGCAACAACCTCCTCTACAGTAACTACAAGACAAAAACCTCTGGTTCCCATCTATAAAACCAGGACTAAAGTTTGGGGTGATTTAAGTGCTGCTAAGTTCCAGAGGAAAGTAGAGATCTTCCTTCTGAGGAATTTATTTATCCTTTAGAAATTACTACGTGAAAAGTCTACAGCAGCTCTGTCAGGAATAAATAAATAAATAATTTTTTTTAAAAAAAAAATTTCTATTTCCTTTTTCTTCCTCTGCTGTAGAGACAACAGAAAAATGCATCTGTCTTTGGAAATTAAGAGGAAAGCAGCTTCCACCAACCTTCTTCACAGATTCCACTTGGAGAACAAAATGCAAATCACTTGTCCATAGTTTCAAGCCTAAAATGGAGACATGGAGGAAACCACGGTACAGATAATCAAACCCTGATAACTACAAACCCACAGTCAGCCTTATCACTTCACCTAATTTGGTTTATTTGCTTCCCACTCCTTTGCCAGGTGAGAAAAAGAATCTTCTCGCACATTCTGCTGGAACACAACCACCCCCCTGGACTCCCTGCAGCTCCATGTGGCAGGATTGTGCTTTAATCCCTAAATTGACACAAGATTGCATCACTGGGAGTCATCCCGCTGAAGATTCAGCTTCTACAGCTACACAATTTGCCCACAGCCAGCTTAAATCAAGTTGGTCACCCACCACAGCATCTAAGGAGAAACTACACTTGACCCCTTAAAACTTTTGACAGTCCATTGGAAATCCCAATATATCTTGATTTTTTTTTTTTTTTCTGCAATTCAATTAGAAATTCAGAATTGTTTACATAATGACCATCTTTCTAGTTTTAGGTTCCAACCACTGCATTTTTTTACAGCTTCATACAGACTCCAGACTCCTGTGACACTGTACACAAACTGGCTGCTTTCAGTCCTCCAAATGTCACTCCTGAAAACCTCAGAAAGGGAAGAATGGACTACCTGAAAGCTCCCACGGTGAAGCACAATTTTCTGGACTTCAAACCTTTACTATCACAAACATTTTCAGCCTAGTCCTCTTTGCTATTCTAACTATTTTAAATATCTACTACTTTGCAGGATTGCTTTTTTCCTTTTTTTTCCAGTTAAAAGGAAGACAAGGAAGGAGTATTCCTTTAGGTCCATACAGGCTACAAAGCCAACATATTTCTTGACTAAGTCACAAAACATTTTCAGTCCCACATTTTCTGTCTTTTACAGATACAAACTGAATGACGAGCTTTTAGGTCTGACATGTTAAAAAAATATAAATTACTGGCATAGAAAACAGAGAGAAAAAAGGAAATGTCTCTTTAAATCCTTTCAGATACCCTTCTTGTCTGACCTGTGGGATACTTTTGTTTTGAATGGAATGTCTCCAAAATACAAAGGAAAACCCTTGCTTATCTCTTTGGGATCAGGGGCTCTCAAAAGCACAACACTGGTGTTATTTATTTCATACATCAAAGCAAGGTCATTACTTCGATCTTGGAAAGATCCAAAAGTCTTCTGATACACCAGAAAAGCCAATGGCCAAGGAGATCTATGACTTTCCTGCACTCTGTGCATGGAATTTTTTCATCCCACTGTCCCTTTCTCCTCAAGCTGTAAAAAACAGGTGCCTCCACCTGCACGATCCCTGAGGCACTCACCCAACCCTCAATCCCCTTCACTTGGGGTGGGGGGAAACCAAAACCAAACAAAAAACAAACCATAAAAGATGGCAGACATAGATCTAAAGACTATACAAATACATTTGTCTTCTTCTGCTCAGGTCCATCGTGAACACTCGGCGACAGCCCAAAAGTCCATTGTAACATTTTAAATGTAATTGGTAAATTCCAAAATTCAAGTTTTGTCCACAGGAACTTCAGACATCCACTTTGCTTGACCTAACAGCTGCCTGAGAACCCAAGCACACTGCTGTCATTCAAAGTTTCATGTAAGCCAATCCTCCATGCTTCCTCTTTAATTTAGGCCTTTTATATTATATATATATATATATTTATATATATATATATATATATATACAGCTGCTTTTTTCCTTTTTTTTTTGCAAAAAATTGATCAGCTTTATGACTGGCACAGTGCTCTGAATTTTCAGAAAGCAGAAATTGGTCCAGCTGTCTATCTTAAGGAGTCGTATTACCAAGAAAATAATAAAAATATCCCACAAAGACAAGATCTGCCCAACATAAATTTGAGGATGTGATAACTTCAAAAGATAATTTTCTCAAGATCTCCAAACCTAGCCAAGATCCTCTGCTGTCCCTCCTATTACCTGAAGAGGTGAGTAAGCAGAAGATTGTAAGAAATCATTTTGCAGCCTTCACTGATATACAATTGACCTTTTAATCTCTGCTTAGTGCCCAGCCAATACCGTTCTTTAACTTTTAGACTCAAAACTTTATCACTTGAGAGAACACTTTTTTTTTTTTTTTACCTTTTTTTTTTTTTTTTGTGAGATTTATGTGCAACCATGAGATTTTTCCCTTCATCCTCACACTCAGGCATGGATTGAAAGCTCAGTGAACTCCTTCCACTAGCCATCTTTGGAATATAAACATTTTTGATCCCTCTGTCCAAATAACACTGACTTAGTTTAGACACAGTTTGCAACCATGGATGAATAAAGGAGCAACACTAGCAGTATTATTTCCTATCCCCAGTATTATTCCCCTTAGGTCAAAGAAGCTGGAAGCACATGCTGGTGGTTTTTGGGTCAAATCCAGCATGGCAGATTCTCTGGGATGGCTTTTTAGCCTCTGCTGAGGATAAACAGAGGGAACAGGGAGGTGGACTGAGAACTGGCTGAAGGGATGTGACCAGTGGCACAGAGTCCTGTAATTAGTGGTGTCCCCAAGGTTTGGTACCGGGTCCAGCATTGTTTAATGGCTTGGGATAGAGTGTCCCCTCAGCAAGTTCGCTGATGATACGAAACTGAGAGTGGCTGACGTTCCTAAGAGCTGCACTGCCCTTCTCAGGGCCTGAGAGCCTGAAGGGATGGGTAGAGCAGAACCTTCTGAAATTCAAAAATGCAGGGTCCTGCACCTGGGCAAGAATGACCCCATCAGCACAGGTTGGGGGTTATCTGCTGGAAAACAGACAGGAAGGACCTCGAGGGCCTGGGGGACAAAGAGCTGTCCCTGAGCAGAGTGTGCTGGGGACAAGGAGGCCAATGGAACCCTGGAGTGCACTTGGAAGGGCATTGCCAGTAGGTCAGGGAGTGATCCTGCCCCTCTGCCCAGCCCTGGGAGGCACCTCTGGAGTGCTGTGTCCAGCTCTGGGCTCCTCAGGGCAGGAGGGACACAGAGCTCCTGGAGCAGGTCCAGCAAAGGCTGTGGAGGTGAGGAAGGGCCTGGAGCATCTCCCTCATGAGGAAAGGCTGGGGGAGCTGGGGCTGTCTCTTGAAAAGACGTAACAGGAGGCTGGACCAGATGACCTCAAGTGGTCCCTTTCCAACCTGACCCTTGCTGTAATTCTATGTGATTCTGTGAATTTTCACAATTGCTGTTGGACACTAAACATACCAATCATGGCAGCCCAGACATCACACATTTGAAAGTTTCAACACAGGCTTCCAACCAGGAGAATCTGATGACTTTCTGATGTGCTTTCTTTAAGTGGGCTTCTAAAGCAGAAGCTTTGTTCCCAGTGCATGCTGATGGTGGACTGTCAGCATCCTGTGGAATTAATTTATGTCTCTTTTGGACTGACAGAATCTTCTAGGCTGTGGGAAAACAAAGGGCAGAAGGGATCTCATGGACGACCAAGACCAGTTCTGTTATCACAGACACAAATCTAATCTCCAGTAACGTAAAGAAAAATAGTGTGTTTGCTAAAAAAAATACAGCTGTTGATCTCTGAGCCAAGGAATGCTTGATTTTAAAGAAAACTGGTTCCATATGAAGGCTTTCTGACCATGGTGCACCTAACTGCTAGCATATTCTAGTCAAAGCAACCAAGCAAAAGGTAATATACAGAGATCTAACCAGCCAAGTTACTGATATAAATTCTACACTCTTCCCTCCAAAGGATTAATTTCTCAGCTGAAATACCCCTTGAGTCTGGAAGTCATATAGTTCTGAAATGTGAAGTAACCCTCAATTCTACCCAGCTTATCAAAAATCCCTGTCCTGCTCTCTCCCTTCTCACATTTCCTTGGCTTCATTATGCTTTTAAAAAGAGAGATTACTACTAAAATCCCAGTTGTGTTGATTTGACAGCTGGAGCACAAGAAACCAAAAGAATCTCCCAAGTAGAAGGTTCTAACCATTCCAGTAATTTGAGAAGTCCAGCCCTTCTTATGGAAAAATCCCATCAGGAACATAAATGAGAGGTATCCCCAGAACACACAAACTATTCAGGGCACACAGAAAAAAGGAAAAAAGAAAGACAAAAGACAAAAAGTATGGAAAAAGCCTCAAGCAGGAGGTCAGAAGGATTTAAAGACCCACTGACCTTTCTTCTAGACAGGCTTGGACCCATATTCCAGGCCTGGAACACTTCACCAGTTTCCCAATTACAGATCAGATTTTCTAGGCAAGCTACAGAAGCAAAAGTGCTCCTTCAACACCAGCAGTCCACTGCCACGTTTTCCTATTACGAGCTTGTCAGCCTGCCAATGCAGAGAACTTCTAGAACTCCTCCTTGCTCTCTTCCCACAGAACACAAAGCAGCATATTCCTTCAGAAGCCCTATTCAAACTCCCTTTCTTCTCTATGAGCCTGCATCTTTGAGACAATGGATAAGAGGAGGCGGACCACTTCCGCCATTCATTTGCTCAGCCTGCTGAAACGTCAGATCTGTCTGATCTTGCAGCAGAAGCATTATCCTTTGTTCTGATCAGGTTGCACAAATAGCTGTGTTTGTGTCAGTCGCAGAGCAGATTTTAATTTCCCCCCCCCCTTTTTTTTTTTTCTCATGACCAATATGATTTATGGCTCACACAACACATTGTGTCCTGCTGAAAATGTTGCAGTTTTGTTTTCCACCATGCAGCTCTCCTACAGAAAACTCAGTTCAGTGTTACACGTTAAGGAAGAAGGGGAAACTGCACAATGCTGTTGCTGCATGTACCCTAGACAAATGTTCCAGAATATTCCCAGCCTCAACACAAATGAGCACAGAGTCACCAGAAACACCTGAACAGGCTTGAGTTGAAGGAGCTGGAGAGGCACAAGATTATTCCAACTCCCAAGACATCCCCACCGGTTCTCTGAAGGTTGGGCACTCCTTTGTGCTCATCAGAAACAGCAGCCTTTGCATGTCCTGACAGCTTACTGCTTCCCACGCAGACAAATTGGGCTGGCCCCAGCCACCCCCACCGCTGTGGTGACATACCTCTGCCCAGAATTCACACCTGGACTGCTTGCAAAGCCATCTGCAACCGAAGAGACAAAGGTTAGACACTGCCAGGTTGTGTGAACACACAACGTGGTGGTGTCTGGTGAGCAGCTCCGTTTCCCACACTGACAGAAGAAAAATCGCCAGCCTCTAGTGATACTGAGCTCCTGAGAGGTTACAGAACGTGGCTTTAATTTTCCCTTCCCCCTGTTCTACCATAATGCACACTTGCTTATGAAAACAGTTGTTATCATACATCCTTCCTCTTCCTAGGGCAGAAAACCAAGTCAACCAGAAAACACAGCCAGTAAGTTCTTCAGAACTTCAGTGCATCGGAATGTCTCATTTGGTCTGGAGGTTGAACTTTACCTACTACCTCCAAATTTCTTATATTTTTGCTGAAGTGTAGGTATGTGCATGAGAATGCTGTCTATGTTATCAGGTAAAACCCCAAATACCCATTTCTGGCTTCTAGCCAGCACTTAAAAAGGAAAAAAAAAATTGCTAATCCATGGTTGCAATGGAAAAACCACCTACCACAGGGAAAAAAATCCTCCTGCCTTTAGCCAAATCTAATCTCATCTTTTCTCACAGCTGTAATATCACTCTTAATGCTTCGCTACCTAACTTTAGCTTCACATACGGAGCACAGGGAATTATAGATACAAACCTTTTGTACAAGGACAGACTGAAAAAAACAAAAAAACATGGGTGGCTCTGTTTAACATTCCTGAGTTTGCCATCAGAATCAATCCAGTTCTTTGAAGATATTGCCATTTTTAGTAACTACGATACCCTCCAAAACGCAACAGCATTATATGATTTCTGTTTCATAGAGGCTTTGACATTCCATCTATTATCCCAGACTTGCTTTAGCACATATTTTATATTAGAATGCGTTCCAGGAGGCATATGGCAATAGAACTAGGTCAACCATTAACCAAATAACAGGAAGCTACTCTGCAAAGCACACTCTTCAAAGCTCACTTAATGAGCTGGCTCTTCAGAGTGTGTCCTTCAGTAAGGTTGAAGCTAACTGTTCCACAGGATTTTCCTTAGAGGTTGCCCAAGGCAGGGGACTTATGGACACCAGAGAATCTGAAGAGCCATTCCAGAGTGTAAAAGCACCTGGGTCAGATGGTGAGATGAAGAACAATCCAAAGTCATGCATGGGACACTGAACAGCAGGAACCAGCTCCAGTAATTTCCCCATATGTGAGCAGAGCCCATTCCACCATTAATCTGCTCCCACAACTTCACAGGGAAAGAGTAGAGCCTTTGTAGAGGTTTGTAGGGAAGGATGCCATAACAAGATAAAGACTGAGCATCTCTGTTTGAATGAGTAAATTCCATACTCTTGCAAGGTATGGGGGGAAAAAAGAGCTGATATTAAGCCTTGCAAATGGAGTGTCTGAATAAATTCTTCATGTCCTGCTTCCTCACTGATCTCGTTGAGATACATGGATTTAACATCAATTGCCAAATCCAGTAGAAGAAAAAGTCCATCATCACTCTTGATATCTTCATTTGTTCCACCTCAATCTCACCAACTCCTTCCACTAAATATCACATTTCATACTTATAAGCAACCACAGATGCCCAAGCTTGAAAGAGAAGTTTTCAGGCCTGAGATGCATCAGGCACCACAGAACAGAGTCCATGAGTAACATCGAAGTCAGAAAAACTTCTGATTCATCTTATACTGTCAACAAAGCAGTAGAGATGGCCTGATCAAGTTGTTTTTAAACAAATAAAAGGCAAACACTTGCCAGCACTCTAATTGAAAGGAAGTTTGCCACTGATATCCATCACATAACTGTTGCAATAACATAACTCAACAGCCATGTACTACAAAGCAGTGTAAACTTTTCAAATTCAAAAAAGTCATCACCCAGCTATGTGGCTACAGCTAAATCTTGACACCAGGTCTGTATGGATACTAATATTCCTTTTCTGATGCTCTCATAAAAAATGGATACAGTCTCTTATCTCTATCATAGGCTTTCTTCTGGACATCTCTACAAAACAAAACATTCAGAGATCCTGAAGTCATTATTTACCCAAACAAAGCTAACAATTGAAAAAAAAAACTCTCTACCCCATTGCCAGGGGTAGGCTTGTATTTCTCCATAACTTTTAATAGTAATGACTGCTGTAAGCATATAAATATATCAAGAGTTTCCCCAGTAGCTCACATCTATCCTTGTGACAAAAATAAAAGGTAAAAAGCCCATGTCTAACAGGCATTAATGCTTCTACTAAAGACTCCCTAACTGAGAACTTCCCTGCAACCAAATGTTTGTGAGGTGGGAACTCAGGTGCATCTTTCTGGAGGTGGATCCTGCTGGTTCACCAGACAATAATTCCAGTTCCTAATTTCAGGCACAGGAAATGATATGGCATCCATGATGACTGAGAAAACAGTCAGTGTGTGTGATCATATGTCCCTGCAGATTGCTTTGTATCTTAAGCGACAGCTCCTTGCTGAAACAGGCTAACTCAGTGGAAGACTGCCAAGCATGCTGTGGTGAGATTATCATCTTAGTAGTTATTTATAATAAACTATCTTCAGCAAGTAGCACATTTTTCAGTAGGAAAAAAGTCAAGGACAATGCATTTTTTTTGCAGTACAGAGATGGTCTATGAGCAAATGTGCAGACAATACCTGGTGGCATTGTTCATCTGCATATGAAGAAGCACTTCTGATGAACATTCCTCCAGCATGTTCTGAAAACTGTTCCAAAACCACCAGAAAAAGCTACAAAATTACCAGCCACTACAAAGTGCAACCTGCTATGGAAACTACATGGGTAGACAGAACAGAGTGCCCACACTTCATTTTCACAAAAATCTTTTGATTTGCCTGCATCCTTAATACTTCCGATGATGGAACAGCCACACCATAGTGTATCTACGGAACCAAGAAGGAGTTCTGCCCTGAGAGATGGTGTTCAAGTCCCATATAAATCCTCAGTGCCATTTCTTTGCAAGTGCCCTATGCAGAAGTGCCAGAGTCCCATAGCTCCAACCAAAAAATCTGAACAGGAGCAGCGGAGCAGTTTTAAGGATGGAGTTACTGAGGAACAGAACAAACAGTCTTCACACACAAGCCATGTTTTATATGTATCCCCTCCTCCCATCACCAAATTGCAACTGGGAAAACATACCTGTGGGCTGACAACTCCCACACTCCCACTCCAGTTCCTAGGAACACATGAAGAAAGTCAAGCTTTTGCAGGGCTGCCACAGAACAGCGTCTAAGACAAGGATTCATTCAAGGGGATCTGAAATATACTCTCTGAAGATCCTGCTGAACAGGTAATGGAAACCCTGAGAGCTCTGATTATGAAGTTCAGCTCTGCTGTGCCCATCAAGAAGCAAGCTCTGGTATTCCAGAACTTCCCAGGCTGCAGCTACAGGAAGGTATCTCCAAATATTATGGGTGGAAAAAACCCCTAAACAGGTCGGCCAGCGTGTGACTGAGCTGAGAGAAGACATTATCATCTGATTTTTAAAGTCCATTGAATGCTCAGTAAACTTACTTAGAAATCTTTTTCCTGCAGATCTATATAGACTAGTAACGATATTTGGCTATTAAAAAAAAAAAAAAAAAAAGAAAAAAAGTGTCATGGCTATAGCCAAATAGGACAAAGGCCTTCTAAAAGTGCATTTCTGGTTAAAAAATAATAAAAAAAAAAAAGCAGGAACAGCTACAGTAGGTTTCTACAGTTTCTTAGTGATTACAGAGTTTCAAGGTCTACACAGTATCACAGCATTTCATACCTTCTGCATTTCGCAGCTGCAGTTCAATGTTCTCAAATGGTTACAGCTTTTGAACAAACTGTGTCTGCACTGAAGCCAAAAGGATCTACAATGGAGCCTCATCTGAAGCTCAGGACTTGCACATGACTGAACTCTTCTCTTTCTCCAGATCTGCTCAGCCTTTCAGCCTCTCCCCAGCCCCCCTTGTATAACCCATCAGACATGCTTTTGGAGTGCACTTCATTGCTTTGTGTTTGGTTTGGGTTTTTTAAAAAAGACACATACACAAAAAAAAAAAAAAAACAAAAAAAAAAACCACCAAAACCCAAAAGCAAAAACAAAACAAAAACAAGAAGAAAAAAGAAAAAAAAACAAAAAACAACCCACAGGTTCAGAAGGAGAAAGAGAGGAAGACATGAAACCCTACTGGGCTGAAGTTTTCAGATGACAAAGCAGAAAGTAATTGTTTAATACCAAGTATGAAAGCAGCAACAAAAGGACAAGATGCAGAGGGGGGGAAAAAAATCTATCTGGGCTTCCTGCACTGGCATGAAATGGCTGCTTTCCTTCTTACTGCCAGCTCCCATGCTTCATGTTGACATTACACATCCTGTGCTGTAGATCCACCCCCATGCTGATGCTTGCCCAACAGAATTATCTCCTGCGTCACAGCAGTGGTAACAGAACTGCTGGCTCTGCAGATCGGAGAGCACCATTTCAACGCCTAATACACACAGCAACTGGACACACCACCAGATATTCGGGGTTGGTTTATGGCAATCTCAGTGCTGTACTGCTTTGCCTAACCTTCTGTTAACCAGATGGCCTGTTCTCTTCCCTTGGGATCAAACCAGTAAGTTTTATTTTATTAATCTCTCCCAAAACGCAGGGACAGTTTGGAGCACTCATATCTGGTTTATCTCCAACAGGGTTGCTAAGATGAAAATGACCTAAAAATAACTGGAAATGCTGCTTCACACCAACAGAGAACAAGATCTTTTGGAGTAAATATTTAAATGATCTGCCAGATGAACCACCACAGCAGCATGAACCAAATGGATAGAAACTTGTATTATGTACACACATACAAAGGTACACACTTCTGCCATTGTAAAAGGACCTAGGTTGCATTTCTCCTGATCCAAAACACTTTTGTCTTCAACAAACCATTACTATATTAGTATCTATTAAAGCAAATCCCTTAATTAAGAGGAAAAAAATAGGAGGGGGGAAATGGCTTTCAAAACCACCACAGTTAGTGATGGGGCTCCAGAATGCGTGAACATCATCCACAGGCAACACAGCAACGGGAATGTTCTCACCAGAACATCTGCAAAGTCACATGAAATCATACTTCAGGGACATGCCAGCACTAAATGAAGTCAAAGTTGAGTATTTATAACATACATGCTGCTGCTGTCAAAATACAAAGAGTGAGAACGAAAGAAGAGGCGCATGAATGAAAGTGGAAGAATTATCTTATGCATATGCTTCTGCTGAATCTTGCAAATCTGCTACAGCCATGCCCTCACATGCAACCACAAATGAACATCTCATGTATGTAGGTGGAAGCTGTTGAAAGTTAAGGGCATCCTCAATTCAAGATGTAATTTTCGAACGCCTCCCTGAAAAGCTCCACAAGAATTACTCCATGCAGCTAAGGATCTGATCTTCAAATGTTTACTCACACAAGTAGCTGCAGTGAAAATTCAGAATCAGAGCACAGCGACTGTTCACATGAATGAGCTCTTAGAGCATAAGGGCTTTAGCTCCCATCATCTATTATCCACCAAATGCACTACGGTAACTATGAAAATGAGACAGTGGTGAGGTCTGACCTATTGAAAAGCCTTTGTTAACACTCCTAACAGAGGCAGTGAGCAGTTATAAAATAAATAAATAAAGTGCACATGCCTGCACACTAAACAAAATCCCAGGAATGTAAGAAGGATCCTGTAAAAGTTGCAGTTTTGCTGTCTTCCAAGGAAAATAGGAAGCAAATCCACATAAAGTCTAACTATAATAAATCGTTAAGATCTGTTCCTCATGGCTACCACCACAGTGCAGTGCTCCAAAAGCACAACTGGGTTCACTGTTCAGATTGCTCCACACATGCATTTGTCTCAGGCTGGATCTTTTCAACCTAAAGCTCCAAATCTCTGTGGGCTGGGGTGTCAAGTTCCCAAAGAGGACAGCACTGCTACCATCCAACCTCCTACACATGACTAACTTCTGATGTGGAAGGAGACCACAAACAATCTTCTTCACACCACCTGGGCAGCTAAAATGTTCTTGTGGTCATCCATTACTAAAAGTCTTACTGAGACATGAATAACCCTCCAATCTGGATGTCAACAGATCAGCAGGTATTGCCTTCAGCTCATAAGCAGACTGCTTAATTCACCTGTAAAGAGGATTAGATGTCTTCAGCACATCAAGGAAACAAGCATGAGAACAGGCTGTGTAACATTTCAGCTCCATCTATCTTTAAAATTTCCCCAAAGAGAAGGATTTTTTTTTTTTATGTCCCATTTAAGTTACTAACTCATCATCATATGACTGGCCTTCACTGCCATGACATACAAAACTTCAGTATATGGTGACAGGCCCCCTAGAAAGTCATTCCACAACCTGAAACATCATCTACCCTTCAAACACACTAAAAATAGATTCCTCACCCCCTTGAGGTCTCAGCAGCCCATCTGATATTACAGTACAGTATTAACAAACCTATGTAGACATGAATTCTTAAAATAAATATCTTCAGAGATAAGACCAGAATACCAGCAAGCAAACTATATTCCTGTACACCACTGGTGAACCTGTGGAAGCACTGAAGAACCATGGAGGGCAACAACCATTCCATGTTCATTTTGCAGGAGCACAACTCGTGCAACCTTTGGTCAACCTGTCTGAGACCTTGCCAAGAAACTTCTGTATGAAAGACATTTTCTGAGCACAGCTTCAGCAGGTTTTTTTACATGGTTCCTCAGGAGAACAACACACTGAAAATATTTGTCTTCCCCCATCCCTTGTCCCATGGTGGAGGGAGAGCAGCACAGTGGTAGAGGGTGTGGAATGGAAAGTTCACTGTAGTGTTTTATCACCTCTGCAATCTGATCATTTTAAAATAATTCAGGTTTACTCATTTATTCATGCAAAGACCCAAACATACTGACTCACTCTCTCAGCAGTCCCAGTGAGTAATACAGTTATGTCCTTGGAGCCAGAGATTTCAGGTCTCACACATGCAAGGGTGTTCTGGCAGGAAAAACCCGCGTGCTCTGGAGCAACACCAGCTTCTTCTCAACCCACCAGGATGGAAACACACCAGGAGCCAGAGCCACTGAAGGGTTAAACACACCCATCCTGCAAGGCAGGACATGGCCTTGGGTCACATTTACCTACAGAAGGGCTGCTGGAGGGCTCCTGCCCAGCCCTGGTGCTGTTTCACACCATATGCTTGATCAGACAGGAGAACTTGGCCTCTGCATGACCTGACATAGCTGAAAGCTGATATGCTTTCTCCCCACTGCCCGCCCCCAGCAAAGATAAAAGGTCATTTAGACCAAAAGGAACCTGTCCACACTGACTTCAAGTTACATTAATTCAACTTTTGGGATGCACTTCTGGCCAGGAACCCAAACCCTTTCTCACAGAGCTGCAAGCCACAGCCATATGACAGGGCAGGAACAATTCAGCAGTCAAGGAGCTAATTAACCAGGCTGAGAGCTGTCTGGCTGCTCTCAATTTTCCATCAGCCATTTGCTACATTTTTTACACTTGTCAAGCTATTGAGCTGAGCATGATAGAAGCAAGGCTTCAGAGCCCACCAGTCCTGGAGGCTCCACATCCTGCAGCCCAGCTGTAGACAAAAGGGAGGGGGAGACCTGAAACGCAAAATCAAGAGCTCCCAATTGAATACAGAGAGAAATAATTCCAAATTTGTTCACATTGACGTTTTATTTATTTATTTATATAATTTGTCTTCACGGTGCCACTGGTCTCACAGCACAGAAGAAAACAAGAAGATGACTCCATTGGCCACCACCTTCCAAAACTTTGCTGCATCACCACCTAAGTAGGTACTGCGTGTGTATAGATACATATATATATATATATATATATATATATATATATATGTTTGTCCATACTCACCACAAGCAACAACACACTTGAGAAGAAAGGCTCAGTCAGAATTACAACAGTGACACAGAAACAAGGCGGAAGGTAACCACATCTCATCTCTCAAAGCACTTGCCAAGAAAAGAGCAGCTCTCTGCTCCAGCCTCACACACCAGAACCACTCACAAAAGGAGGCTTTTCCTTCCTGATCTTGGTTTGTTTCAACACACACAGCAGCAGAATCCAGCACCAGGGTCGTAATTTCCAACATCCATGTTAAATCCTAACTATGCCTGTTTTGCTGGGTAGCGGGATAGATGGTTGAAGGAATAAAAAAAATTAAGAGCAAGATTTCAAGGGCTGGACAGCAATTCTTTGGTCTCCTTTCTTTTTGATCAGAGAGACCTAAATCCTCTTATAAAGACCCACATGCCCACAAATCTAGCTGAGTTTAACCAGGACTGGAGAATCCAAGTCTGAATTAAAATAAATTAACATCTATGGACCTCTTGAGCTCTCTCCAGAAGCAGTTTGCTCAACTAGAGATGCGTACTCATCCTTGACTCACTGCATCCCCCTCAAGACCAGCACTCCTCAAGCTATTCCAAGTTTAGCCCAGACTGCAGTAATTATTTTGTTTAATAAAAACATGAAAATTAAGAATTTTTTTAAAAGTTGGTAAACAATCACCACTGACATAAACCACCTTCACCAATCCCTCTGGAATTTCTGGGAACTTGGGATCTGTATCAACTGTCCATTTAATATCAACAAGAGGGAGGCAGTAATTAAATGACAAAAAAAAAACCCAACCCTTTTCAGCATCACTAGACAGCTGAATTCTGACTTTTGGACCACAGCAAGGTCTTCATTAATGATCCTCTCCCAGCTGCACACTCAATTAAATTCTCCAGCAAGTCAATCATTAAAAGGTAAATGAACCACCCTCCACATCACCATCATGCTGGACCAAAATCTTCCAGCACAAGTAGTCTCTCCTTAGCTTTGCTGTTTATTTGACAAACAGGGGGAGAAAATTTAAAAAGGTGTGCTCGCTGGAGCACAGGTTCCAAGTGTTACATTCCCCCCATTCCACCCTTTTCTTTGGAGAGGTCTGGGGCCAGTGTGTGGGAGGAATGTATTTGCCTGGCTCCTGTGATAAGTGGCCATTGTGTTTTGAAGCATTTGCATGACAACAGTCCAAAGCCCAGGATGACCCATCTTCTTCCCAAAAGGAATATCCTGTGATGCCTTCTTTCCACAGCCACTGATACCACCCCAAGCCACTGTTTGAACCTAAGAGCTGCAGCCGGAAAGGAAGGGTTTGCTCATCCCAGCAATGCTAAAGAAGCCCCCATTGTCCTACCAGGCCACGGAAACACTGACCACATGTGCATCAGAAGATTCCATTTTTAGCATCTTTCAAAACAAAGTCTTCTCTTTCACATTATCACGAGCACACTGAATGCTCAGTCCTCCTATAGCATTCTCTGCAATGTCTGCTTTGTTTTGTCTTGAAAAATCGTTCTCCTGCCTCTCTACCCCATGCCACTGCTCTATTAGCAGCAAGTTTCCACTGCACATAATTATGGCATGCCTTAGCCTACTTTTTTTCTGTTTGCTGAATAGCTCTGCCTATTTTCTACTTGTGCTGATGCTACCATTTACTTTTCCTGACACTCTAATCCTTGTATCCTTTGAAGGCCTGACTTCCTCCACACCATGACAGCAGCTGGGGTTCTCAGGCCCCTTTCCAGACCTTTTTAATAGCAACAGTAATGCCACTCTGATGAACATCCCACTTCCTAATCTTCAGGTCAGCACAGAGCCTGCATCTGTAACAAGTGCACCAAATACACCATCCAGGGCTGCTGAGTACCTATTATCTAAATGACTATCATGTTATTAATTGCATATTCCTGGAACTGGAAGGAGAAGGAAAAACACTGTCACATAATGCAAGCACTTAGCTTCTTCACACATAATCCCAATTAGAAGGTCTTATTTTCCACCAGGAAGTAACAAGTGACACACTTCAAGAACTGAAGTTTTAATTTAACCGGTTCAAAACTAATAGAAGTAGCCCAGTGAATCAAGTGCTTTCTCAGAATTATTCATCCTCACCACACACTGGCCTTGCAATGATTGCTACCCTAATAAGCTCTAAATAAGTCCTTCCTAATCACTCATGACATTGATGCTGTGCCTACAGCTCTTTATGCTGACACTATTAAACAAGTATTCTTAAAGAGACTGTGTTTGACTCCACTCAAGAACAACTCCTGAACATCCTGAGATCTCCTATTTCCATCTTCCTTCAATTACCAGCTAAACTCAATTTAATTAATTGCTTCTCCTGATGGATCTTACCATCTTCTAACCTAAGAAGCTGCTTTCAGCCCACACCAAAACCCCGCTGTATTCCCCCTAGACAGCAGCTGTGGAGGTCCATAATTATACCACAAAAACCAGCCAAAAAAATGATGAAAGTTTTAATCAAAATAAAATACAATGTACAGATAGCACTGCTGCTAGGTCTGGGACTGATGTTCTGATAACCAGTGTTTCTCAAAATTGACTACAAAGCAGTCAAAACCAAAGATGAGAGAAATCTCTTTCCCAAACACTGCTTAAAGAAAACTTCCTTCAAGTAGTGATTAGGCCAGGATATTTTGAATTACTGCAGTAACATATGTTGCCTCAAGCTGACCAAAACAACTGCACCAAGATCATCAACTCCCAGAGAGCCGAAAAAAGCCCAGAGGAAAAAAAAAATTGCATTGTGTTAAAACTGTGTTCAACTGTAAGACACCAAACACAAAGGCTCCCCTTTCCTCATCTCAAACTCTACCCTCTTCTTCAAATTCCTTCAGAGATGTATTAGTTCTACAACCTCTGGCACGGCTCAAAAGATGAGGGACAGACTTTTTAGATCTCTGGTATTGTTTTCAACGTTACAAGACTAAAATGGAACAGAACCCAGAAACAGTCTCACATGACTTTGTATTTACCTATGTGCTGAACTTCCCAAACACAAGCTGAAAGCAGAATACTTCCAAAACTCAGGATACAAATGAAGACCCCTTCTATTAAACCTGGTCCCCTAAGTTTGGAAACTTCTACTGAAGACCTTTTTTTCCTTTGCTACAACCAGCAAGATAATTATCATAAGTCGATCTATCTCCCTTCCTCCCCCCCCCCTTTTCTTCTTTCAGCACTGGCATACAAACCATGCTATTTTAACTTCTTTCCTGTTCTCCCAGTTCTTCTGGAACATTTTATTTTCAACAGTCAACTCATTTGGAGAAGTGCCATGCTGAAGTTCAACCGTGTACAATGTTAACTGTGTCTCTGCCAGCAGCTGAGGACTTGCATCACACCACCTTCTCCAGCACCTCTTGATTAAACAACCCAAGTTCCTCTCTCTGAGAAGTTAGATGATGTTTAAGCAACCTCCACTCTCATCACGCTCCTTTCATTTCCCGCCCCCCATCTCAAAAATTATTCTCAATCTCCAAAGAGTAAGAAGGAATTTCTCATTCTCTCCTCAATTAACACTCAACACAACCCCTGCTCACCTCCTATGGGCCCACAGATTTCTTGATTGCTTAGTACCCTAGAGTGAAGAAACTGTTTGAAAAGCAAACAGGCATTTGGACTGATGAAGTTCAACATCTCTGCAGAAGCCAGCAATTAGAAGTTCATACTTGAACACATCTTGGATCAAGCATGCAAGTTAAGCAAATCATACCATTCTGGCACTGGTAGCAGACCATATTCATCCAGAACAAGCTCATAAAACACATAATCTCCTACTTCAAAGTAGAAAAATATCTGTTAAGAGTCAAAATATGAGGAACGTATTAGGAGTATTTCCATTATTTTTCTCCTAAAATGGATTGGACGTGTAACAAAATATAAAGAAATAAAATACATGTAACAACACAGACATCTTGGCCTTTGTAGACCTTTCTTGATCTGCAAAAAACAGGACCTCCTTCCTCCATCAGCAGCTTCTTCCAATCACTATTTCACTGGGGACTTTTGCATTTGTCCCCAGGTTTGCCTGGTGAAGCTTCAACACGGGACAATATTAGTTAAAGAGTAGTACACAGCCATTCACCACTTTCACACTTCCAAGTCCTTTTTATGCAATTTTTTACTTCAAAGCAGTGTTGTTCTGCCCATTTAAAGAAATTATCCACAACACCACACAGAGAAAGTGTCACAGTAAACTGAGGTAATCTTAATTTATATCGCAGCTCCACACATGTTGTTTGAAATAATAGGAAAACCCAATAGGAAATGTTGATTTACACTGGGTTTCTGGGAGTTCCAGACTTCAAGAGACATCTCTGGAGCTCTTCTGAAGTAATCTTCCTCAAACTGTAAGTTGTACTATTATAAGACTTAAGTTCTTCCCATTTCCTTTTTAAGGCTAAAATTAAACTTGCCCATTCCTTGGGGCCCAGAGGAACATCTGCCAGATGTCCAGACATCTATGTTGAACAATAGTCATCTACTTCTCAACTCCTCTTTTTAATCATCCTTTTATCAGTCTTCACAAAAGTCAATCCCCTTGTTAGTCAAAGTGTACAGTGCTAACGAATTTGTTATAAAGGTTACTGGATTGGAATGATGGTATTTTTTTTCCATTTTCACTTGCAGTTGCCCTACTTTCCCTTTCAAGCATCCCATTATGTACTCATGCTCTTCAGTCTAAGCATACACATTACCGTATTTTTAGTTTTCTTCTTGCAATAAAATAACATTTTTAATTATGGAAGGAAATTGTAAACATGACATCTTAAGTTTCTCATCAACATAATCTGGTGTGAAGCTAGTGAAAATGTAAAACAAAACCAAGTAATTCTTCAAGTATTTTTAAAGCAGTGGTTCATAAGCTATGTCTAGTAGGTGTGAGAAAAGTGATTAAGGAAAGCATATTTAAATACTGAGAATAAGGTACCAATGCTTGTTCTATGAGAGACTGGAACAATAAAAGGCTCTGTGTGCCTCAAACCAAAAGCAATTGAAAGCCACTGTCTGAAGAAATTTAAGCCTGATTAGGAGAAACATTCATGTCACCAGCATGGCATGAATTAAGATCATCTTTCTGGAGCTTCTTTAAAAAACAAAAACCAATGGGTTTGGGGGCTTTTTTTGTTTGTTTGTTTGTGATTTTTTGGGGGGGTAGAATTGTTTTGTGTTGTTTTGGGATTTTTTTATTTTTTATTTTTTAACAGAAGTTCTTCAGCTAGTATTTTGAAGGTGAACTTCAGTCTGTCTGGGCAGAACCACAGCAAGAAGCACCATTAACGAGAATACAATTCTCTGAAGAGGTTTCAGTCTCATAGTGAGGAAACACAGAAAAAAATACCAACAACAACAACAAAAAAAACCCCATTAAAACCACTGCAATGTTGTTTGGTTTTCTAGGGCGTAAGAGGCCCTCCCATAAAGATCCTGATCTTAAATCTCAGAGTTGTTCTTGGATTGCACACGCCACGTTCAAGGGCAGTGTATCTGCAGGGCACCCTGTAATGCCAGCACTGGGCTGACCTCTCCAGAAGTAAGAGGAGATTTCACAGCCCTGAACCACAAGCACTCTGCATACGGTCCATATAGGGGATGGATAGCTGGCATCCAACCCAAATAAACAAAGGTCAGTGGGCAATTTTTCAGTTTTATTTCAATGGCTGATTTAGACCTGTGAAGAGATTGCAAAAGGCATCAAAAACATCCCCTCGGGGTGGGGGGGGGTGGGGGAGAACCCAAAGCACTACAACAGCAGCACAAACAAACAAACAAACAAACAAAACCCCAAAACCAAAAGCAGTTAACCTCTCTTTTTGCCAAAACATAAGATTAAACATACCTGAAATGGTATGTTCCATGGCCTTCTTCTGAAAGATGGAGACAACCAGAGAATCTCAGTAATTTGGGTGACAGATCAGCAACCATTAGTAAGAAATGCACAGTTGATAAAGCAATATCCTTCCGAGGTATATTAGATTTGACATTAAAACATTTCTTTCACAGCAAAAACAAAACAAGGGCATTGATTCTAATCTCTAAGACGGATCTCAAGATCATCACCCGTCACTGCAATCCTCAAATCTTTCTGGTTTTCTGCACATCTGGGAGTGTGTTCTGATTCAGATTCACTGATCCCCCGTGCTGCAAACTTAACATCTTCCCGTATCTGTTCTTAAAACACCTCAGAGTAACCAATGTATGGACATCACTCACACCTTTCCATGGAGCTGTGCCTTCAAGCTCAGCAGCACTGCACCCCGGTATCCCTCTCGTGCATTTCAGGATGTATTCTCAATTTTTTGAGGAACTGCATCTACTGATGTGCAGATTTCAGTGGGTGGGAAAAGACCCGAGGCCTGCTTTGGGTCTACTCAAAATTGCTTCAGATTAAAAGGTGGATTAAAAACAAAGCACACAAATTCCTGCTCAACTCCTATCTCGCTTTAAAGATCTCAGGTTTCCATAATGACCTTAAAATCACAGTAAGAATGCTGTTTTAAGTTTTCAGGAAAAAAGAGTATTTTGTGACACCAAAAAGACAGCTGTGAAAACTGTTTTGCTTTTTCCAAGAGAAATTATGTATGTTATGATGCTCTGAGGAACCTACTAAAAGCTTGCCAGTATCACTTTAATGCAACCTAGTGAGTGGAGAGAAATATTCCATCTTAATTTAAAACACATCCAAAAGAAGGAATGCTCTTGAAAACGAGATGTTAAAAATCCCAAAAATTAGGCATCATCACCTAGGAAAAAAAGAGACATTTCATGATACCCTCTGGAAGAACCTGAGCAGCCTCAAGCTGCATGCACTTACCTCCAAACGCTTTCAGAAATCTAAAAATATATGCTTATATACACTATTTACTTGGCCAACTGATCAACCTCCAAAATCCTGTGGTCTTTAACCAAAGAAAAATATCTAGAAAGGTGACCTCCGCATGAAAGCATCAGAGAAAAAAAGCCTGAGGATGTGTTTCTCTGTGTGAAGGAGAATCTGAGCAATTTCCTCCAATCCTCATTTCCTGATAGCATGAAGACAGCGAGAAGACCCATCACAATGTTGTGCATTGAAAAATCTGAAGGGGAAAACCTTAGGGGGAAAAAATCATGATTAAGCCAGCTCCTGCCCAGCAAAGCCTCAAAACATGGAGAGACATCCACAATGTTAGGAGCACTTCCCATCTCAGCTTTGTCTACTCTCTCTCTCCTCCATTTTCTGGTGGAGCTAGAGAACATGACATGGCTTACCTGACTCAGATCACAGCTCTCTGCCAAACTAGTCACTTCCTCTTAGACATGCAAGCAGCTTCATGAGACAAACAGACCCCCACAGACGCACACACAAAAGCAGGAGCAGAAAGCACTCAAAACTTGGAGGTCTTTCCCCTTCCAAACACCAGAAAAACAAATGAAACTTTTCCCCCTTTCTCCCCCAAAAAGAGGGAGGTGAAGGGAAGGGGGGGAGGAATCCTATCAGATCACAACTACATGAAGCTCCAGGAGGATCTCTCTGTGTGGAGAATAGAAACCACAATGCTGAGAGGAGCCGGGGGGCACGGGGGGGGAAGGAGAAGGTTACTCCAGAAGACATAAAGAGCCTGTGGACTGTGTGTGTGCATGTGTGCGAGAGCGAGGAGAAGCTTTGTGTTGTGGAGCCTGGACTGGAACCAAAGCAGACAGCTTGCAAATGGAGGACAGGGAGATAAAGAAAGGGAAAAAGGGGGAGAGATAGGGAGAAACCTGCTCCGGGTGGGTTGAGAAAGGGGCAGGGGAGAAAGCGCCTTCTCCCTTGCCTGGTTTAAAGGTAGGGACATCGGGGAACTGAGCAAGTAGAAGTGGGCTCCTTCCCCTTCCTTTCTTCCCTTCTCGCTCTCTTTTCTCTCAAAGGAGAGCACAAGCGTGTGTAATGGCTCCTGCTCTCCAGCTGAACGCTGTCCTCCTCCAAGCCACCTCCTGCGGGCACCAGCAGCCCCCCAGCCCCGACGCCGCCGGGGACCCCCGCTTCCCAAGTCCAGGAGAGCCGCGGTGGGGGCACCACCGCCGGCGTGAGGGACCTGCCTCGCCAGCGGCCAGGGGCAGCCAGAGGGGACGAGGAGAAAGAGGAGGAGGGGGACAGTGGTTGGGAGAAAGAAAAGAAAGAAATAAAGAAATAAAGAAATAAAGAAAGAAAGAAAGAAAGAAAGAAAGAAAGAAAGAAAGAAAGAAAGAAAGAAAGAAAGAAAGAAAGAAAGAAAGAAAGAAAGAAAGAAAGAAAGAAAGAAAGAAAGAAAGAAAGAAAGAAAGAGAGAGAGAGAGAAAGAAAGAAAGAACGAAAGAAAGAAAGAGAGAGAGAGAGAGAAAACAAGAAAGAAAGAAAGAAAGAAAGAGAGCGAGAAAGAAAGAAAGGAAGAAAGAGGTCACCCGATTGCCTGGGTCGTGCCAGCACGGAGCTTTTCTCTCCTCCGTGTGTCTCCCGTCTCTGATCCAAGTCCACACGCACAGCACCATCCAGACCTCGCACACACACACATATCCTCTCAGGCACCCCCCACCCCGAAAGCTCGGCTGGTATCTCACTTATCTCCCCATATTTCCCCCCCCCCAACCCCCCCGTAATGCAACAACAAAAAATTAATTAACCGCCTTCCTCCTCCTCCCACCACCACCACCACCACCACCAGCACCTCCTCCTCTTCTCCTCCTCCATGCAAGAGACTTCTCTCTCAAACAAAACACCCCGCTCTCGCTCCCCTCTCTTCTCTTTTTTTTTTTTCTTCCTTTCTTTCTTCCTCCTTCCTCCGTTGACCGAATGAATGGATTTCAGAGGAAGGTGGTGGAGAGAAAGACGGACATAAAAGACCAAATAAAATAACACACGCACAGACACACAGACACACAGAGAGACACACGCACACACGCACAAACGAGAGATGATCTCTCCAATGCCAAACCAGAGATGGGTTTTAATTGCAAGAACTTACAGGAGCGTCCCGGCACTGCTGCTCTTGCTGCTGCCTCCTCTCCTCTCCTCTCCTCTCCTCTCCTCTCCTCTCCTCTCCTCTCCTCTCCTCTCCTCTCCTCTCCTCTCCTCTCCTCTCCTCTCCTCTCCGAACCTCTCCGAACCTCTCCGAACCTCTCCTCTCCGAACCTCTCCTCTCCGAACCTCTCCTCTCCGAACCTCTCCTCTCCTCTCCTCTTCTTCTCTGCCTAGCTCTTCTTGTTATTGTTGTGGAAGTTGTTTTGTGAGTCTCATGTGCTCCTTGCCAGGTCTCAGCAATGGAGGATCGCCATCTTTCCCTGCTTTCCCCCCCCCCCCTCTCTCTCTCCCTCTCCCTCTCTCTCTCTCTCCTTCACTGGTTTGCTGCAGCTGCAGATGACCTGAGATATCCGTCTCTCTCTCTCTCTCTCTCTCTCACCCTCTGTGTCTCTCTCTGAATAATGAGCAACCAGAGGGAGAGAGAGAAAGAAGACAATCTCCTCTCCTACCACACAAAACGCAAGAGCACCAGGGGGTGCAAGAATCCTTTCTAACAACAACAACAACGTGTAGGGGAAGAGGAGGAAAAAGAGAAAGAAAAGAGAAGAAAAGAGAGGAGGAAAAGGCAAGAAGAAAGAGGAGGGAGATGGAAGAGGAGGGGGGAAAGCAAGCAAGCAAGCGAGAGAGAGATCCAGCAGGCAGACAGATGGAAGAGAAGATGGTAGTGATAGAGGAGGAGGTGTTGAAGATGAAGGAGATTAAGAGGAGGAAGGTGGTAACAAAAGTTAAGGTTTGGGACACTGAATCACTCACAGGCCAGGGAGGAGGAGAAGAAGGGAGAAAGATCTGAAGATCTTCCCCTTCCAAGCTGTTGCCTTCACAAAGCTTCCAGTGCAGGAGCGCTCAGCAGCCCCTGCGATGCTGGGGGAGCCGCTGGGATGGAGCGCTCTGCTGGGTCATAGCTCTCTTCCAGCCATGACAAAAACCGGTTTCTGCATGCAGATCTGCCCCCGAGGTGATCCCTCAGACACATCCATCTAGAGGCTAATCTTCCCTGAGCAGGGTAAAGAACATAAATGGAGCTGGAGGTTGCAAAGTATAAAACCAGATCTACCACGTGGTTGGTTTTTAATCCCCCTTCCAGCTCGCATTTGATGTGGAGAAAGGACACTCAAATTGTCCATTTCTGGCACGTATTTTGAAGTCTACTCCTGGAAATAAAGACAGTCATCTCCAGGTTTTTTATTTCTCACAAGCATTTGGGAGAAAAGAGAGCTTGTACTACTATCACCAAAATCACTTCCTACATTGGTGAAACGGTTTTTGGCCTCAAAATAAAATAAATAATTCCACTTAAAATAACTTTTATGCCTCCCAACACCTAGTTGTCTGCCTCTTTGTGACTGATTATTTAAAACCGTGGAAACTAACGATCAAGGCTCACAAAGAAAGGTATCTGGGTGATGAAGGCAAGCAGACAAAGACAAAGCGGCTGTAGCCTGCATTTTTATTTAGTCTCGTTTCTATTAAGCATTGTCCTGAGCTACTTCTTTTCCTCGACACCCCCACCTCAGCGCAAATCCCCCCCCTCCCCTCCAGTCTTCCCCCAGCACCAGGTCAGATTCTTTCTGGGGTTATGTCTAGCGGGGAAAGGGGGATGGGGGTGGAGGGGCGGGAGGAATTAGGGTTTACGTGCAGACTCAGTAAATCAATACGCGGGAGTGAGGCAAAATCAATTTGAGCACAAGGGCATGACTGGTATTGGAACATCAGTGGGGTTTCTCGAGCTCTCCAGCTCCGCAGTTTTGCATGGGCTGGAAGAGAGACTAGAACCACGGGTGGAGGGGGAGATCCTGCCCTGCTCCGAGGAAGTTACTTATGAGTGGTGAACCTGAGGTGATCTCCTGGAAATTTCTGAGTTCACGTTTTACTGACTCTGGAAGAAGTCAAGCATGTTAGAACTTCATTGTCTCTCTCAGCTCAGCTGAAGACCAAAAGCAAGAATAGTAACCATGGCAAGAAAAAGAAATAAAATAAAATAAAATAAAATAAAATAAAATAAAATAAAATAAAATAAAATAAAATAAAATAAAATAAAATAAAATAAAATAAAATAAAATAAAATAAAATAAAATAAAATAAAAATCGGTCAACCCAGGTACTGGTCAAATATTAAACCCATGCACCCTCCGATCTTCCCATCCGCAAGAATTCCGTGAGTACAAAGCACACATGCAGGACCTCTCCCATTAAATCTTCATTTTCTTTGAGCCGTGCAAGTTAATGACTAAACAGGAGAAAGATCTTCTCCCTCCTCCTCCTCTTCCTCCTCCTCCTCCTCCTCCTCCTCCTCTCCCCTCTTTCCGCTCCCCCCGTCCACCCCAAACAAGTGCTGTGAGAAATGGGAGGAAGGATAATATCTGGGCAGAAGGAGCACTGTTGGATTTAGAGAATCCTTCTTAAGGAAAAGGGGGGAAAAAACACCAAAACTGAGGGTTCCTACTAAGACTACTGGTTTCATGCCGACAAACGGAGCGGACACCTCCTAAGAAGCTGATAAAAGAACATTAAGGAAAAGGGAGGGACTGTCTTTACGGCTGCCAGAATGTGCATGTGTTCTGCCTGCAATTTTCTATAAATCATCCTCATCGCAGGAAAGAGAGCGCCTTGGCTTTGCAATCTTTGACGTACCACCAACGCCGAGACAGATAATTCACCTCTTTGTCTCTCAGCCTTATATTTTAAATTTAAAACCCAAGCAAACAAACAAACAAAAACAAAAGGGGGGGGGGAGCAAACCGGGGGGGGGAGAAAAAAATAAAAAAAATAAAATTAAAAGAGAGCGAGAAAGAAAGAAAGAGCAACCCACAACCACAAAACACGTTACTTCTGACCAGAAAGAAAGGAACTGGATCTTCCTGGAGATAGTCTGGAAGTGTTTTCCCGCCCTATCCCCCCGGTCCTGGGGCGGGGGGGAGGGGGAGTCGCTCCCTGCCGGGTCCCGGGGGAGCCCCCTGGGCACGGCGGAGCTCCGGGCGCGCCCCCGCCGCTCTCCGGCCGGAGGAGCTCGGGGTGGCCGCAGGAACCGCGGCTCCCTGGGGCACAGCTGGGGGGCACGGCCCGGGGGGCTGCTCCCCAGGGCTCCGCGGCTCCATAACTTCCTCCTGCAGGATTCCTGCCGTCCCCACCGCGCTCCGAGCGCCGCCGGGGACAGCCCGCAGAGAGGTGGACACGCTGGGCTCCGAGGAAGCGGACACCGGGGAAAAGAGGAGGGGGGAGCATCCCCGGAGACCCCCGAGCCCTCGGACCGCTGGTTTCGCTTAGGAACCGGCATTTGTGGCTACCGAGAGGAGGGGGGCGAGCCCGGAGGGTGCGGGACCCTCGGCTGGTGGTGGGCGTGCGGGGGTCCCTCCCCGCTGCCGCGCCCGGCAATGAGGAGGTTAATCGTGCTGACAGCCCCCTGATCTTAATTACCACGGCGGGATAAGTGTCCCATTAGGGGCCATGAGGACAGTTTGGTCCCCTCGGGGTGCTGGCATTTGGGTCGCCGGGGGACAGAGCCCACGGCAGCCCCGCTCCCCAGCCGGGGGTGGGAAGCTAGAGGGGAACTTCATCTTCTCCCTGTCTTCCCAACAAAGGTGGTGTCCCACCGCCGTGTTGGTGTGAAGCCAGAGGAAAAAGGATGGTCTTGGTTTTAAATAAAAAAAAAATAAATAAATTAAGCCTTTTTGCTCATTGATCTGAGGTAGATGGTCGATGTTCCCCACCATGTAGCCAGGGGAGGGAAAAGCCGGGGGTGGGAAAGGAAAACAACAACAGACAACAACCCAACAAACACAAACATTTTCCCAGCCTCTCGGACTGACTGCATCTTTCCTCACGCAGAAAATCTGACCAGCCTGAGCCTGATCCCAAGCATTTCGTCCCTAAATCTGGGGCTCTGTGATGTGTGATGGGTCAGGTTTGCGTGGCGGTGGCTGACACCTGCATCCTGCAGCCCATGGGGTGAGCCCCAAGGTAGCGAGAGCACAAGCAGAGGGGTGAGAAGACAGCTTGGAGAGGTCAAGATGATGCTATTCTGACTTTCCTTTCCCCCTAGCCCACTCCTCCCAGACAAACCTGTTTCTCCACGGGGTCTGATTAGCTTCTCAGAATGGCAAACTGGTACGTTCAGCATGGACAGTGGACACAGCCTTAGTGAGCAGGAGACATCAGGAAAGCAATGTGGAAAATAAGACACTGAAAGCACAATCTTTGTGCACAGTCAGCAGTGAAGCACTGTCGTTAAAGTCCATTCACAGAACTGGAAGTGGCTTCTCTTTTTTCCTTCCCAGATTTGGAAGAATCTCTTCCTACAACAAGTTTGTAGGAACTTTTATTTATTTTCCTCTTCTTCACAGCTGTTTCATTGTACCAGACCTAGGCTTCAGAATCCTTATGCAAGAAGCAAGTAAGTATTGTATCAGCTGGCTGAACAACTAAATACCAGTCTGTCTGTAGAATATTATGTTCTCCAGCTATTGAGAGAATTTCACTTTCCTGTCTAAAAAAGATTAGTAATGTGCTGATCTGACCTTTACCCTGGTAACTCTCTTATTTTTTTAACCTCTAAGAGTTTCCTTATTGTGAAAGGATTTTGAGGAGAAGCTGGTTGTCTGGAAGTGCTGAAGTCTTGCTCTGATCTATGAAAGACAAGAGATATCTCATCAAGAAAAGTTTCTTTAAGCAAGTACTCTTGTAGAAGACAGTGTGTTCAAAAAGGTTTACATGTAAATAGTGCAAATTTAGGCTGTAGAAGAACTCTTCAGAAAATCCTCCTATTAGAACATAAAAGTTTTAGCCAGCTAACAAAATTTGAAACGCTTTTTTTTTTTAAAGCCTGGCGAGCTCAGTCTGAAATCTCCAAGAGCAAGCTCTTCAAGGTGAGATCACTTTGTCTGCAAGGACACCCTAGAATGTAGTACACATATTGAAAACCCATAGAAAGATGTATTTTTATGTTGCTGAGAATGCTTAAGAGAAGTGCACTGGTGAGGACCATGCTCATGATATTGGAAGTCACTCCTTTCTTTGATAGATGCATAAGTGGCAATTATTAGAAATAGAGGTTTTGCTCCTTTGAGGAAGCTGAATCTTTGGCAGTCAAATGCTTGGGTAAACTCACAGTTGGGTTTTTATACCTGCCCCTGGTGTTCCTCAGAAACTCTTCACTAGGAACAGGACTCAAGAAATCACTTTGCAAAGAGAACCAGTCCTTCTCCAAAACCTTTTAACTGAGGCGTGAGAGGGGAATAATGGATGTGTGGTGTTGGCAGGCTGTGGTAGACCACAAGGTGGGTTTGGTGAGTACCACAGGTCACACTTCCCCAGCCTCAGAACATGTCTAAAAGTACAGGCAGCAGAAAAACTTGTATTTAGGGACCAGTGAAACTGGCAGAAGAGTTAACGAAAAGTAATTCCTTCAGGTGTTAAAATTAACTGGGTTGGAACCAAACTGAACACATCCGTTAGTCACTAAAACGTGAACCACAAATGGCCCTAGATCTTTATTAAGTAATTTGTTGTCATGTATCCACTCTTCAATGATAGGTTTGATTTAATAAAATAATAGAATGCAGTCTAGTCAAAAGGATGTTTTATCCACCACTGGAATACAAGCAACAAACTGACTTTGCAAAAATCTGCAATTACCATAACAAGGATTTCTAAGCAACTAAAAGCACATCCTGACTTCACTTACTGCTAAAAAGCAGTGACCATGAAGCTTAATCAAATTCACTTTTTTTTCCACTTTTGAAATCTCTAGAAGCAAAATATTCTTTGCTGTAGGTGCAAATTAAGTTTTATGAAATTCAGTCCTTCAAAAGACACAGCTGGATTTCATTTACCTTCAGCATGTCTTTAGATGGAGTCAATGAGATTGAAACTGCAGTCATTTTTACATCATCTGACCTCTGGACAATGACAACAGTTTGCTGGTTGGAATATGGTATCCCAGTATTGCATTATGCTCACTGCTAAGAAGACTTCAGGAGAGAAACATTTTGATTTTGTCTTCAGAAGGGAGAGGTACTGAGTGATTTGTGAAATGATTTTGAATTTATGGGTGAGATACAAATGGTTTCTGGCTATATTTATTTACTGGTCATTTTCAGTGTGTGTCCCCCTCCTCAGGTATTTTACTAGATCTATGCAATTCAATACAAATCTATTTTTGCTTGTATACCCTTGAGAAAAGCATTTTTTTTTTTTTTTTTTTCCCCCAACACCTAAATACAACTCTTGCATCTCTTGATATGTCTCTCTAACACCTTGGTATTTTTAAAACTTAAGCTCTCAAATACCAGCCAAACAATTTTTATTCTGTGTGTCCTAATCTACCTGTATAATATACAGCCTCCAAAAGGCTTGAGTTCCCCTTCCCAGCCAGTTTCTCTGATGCCTAGTTTTTCTAGACACACCATAAAATTGATCAAGGCTGTCTCTGGCTTTGTAGGGAAGTACCTGCTACCACAGAATAATCTGTCTGGTATATGCAGTTTGATGACATTTTTATTGATACATTACAAAGTTAGCCCAAGTTTCTTCTTTTGAAGCAACTCCAGTAGATATTTTTGTTGCCTGTGGACGGATTTCAGGCGTAGTTGATTTCCCATCTTGCGTGCCTTTGAAGATATAAAAAGGAAACAATGTATTTTATCTTCTACTTTTTTGAACTACTTCAGTTTATAGTTTGTTTCCTAATGAAGTTGTTTCTTCATCAGCTTTTGCTGAAGTCCCAGTGGTACCCCTGGGTCAATTCCAGTTCATTTTCCCTGGGAGCAGAGGGATGCACACTGCAGAAAGTGGAACATTGCTGAAGTGCCTGCCAAAGCTCTATTCTTCTAACAATGTCATTTGTTTTGGGCACACCTTTCCTCTCTCTGAGCTTGTCACTGCCCCTGCTACTCTAGAGAGGTTTTGACAAAATCCCTCTGAAGATTTTAGTTAAGGTTTTAAATCTGTGACCAGCACAAAATCAAGGTCTTCCTCATCCCGTTGCTGGCCATTCATCTCTGCTAAAGATCGAATTTTCCCTAATCCCATGTGTATACGGCACTTTTAATTTTTTTTTTTTTCGCTATTCCACATCTCCAAATGATCAGCCAAATCCTCAGCTGATGCAATTTGGCTGGCTTCATTGACTCCAATGGATAAACTGCTAATTTAAACCTTCTGCTTGGCTCATTCTTGCATCTAATTGGGTTAATAATCTTTACCAATTCCTTTCAGTAATTTAGAGATTTCTCTTTTTACTTGTAGGTGTTATGTATTGAAATGACATCTTACTCCCCATTGGTGTTTTATCTGTGGTACAGTGATAGCTCATAAAGCCTTGATCTGTTTTTAAGAATTACATTTCTTCTCTGCTCCCTTTTCTGATCTCTCCAGAGTTAGTCTCCTAATGCCCATCCTGACCTCCTTTATTTTATACAACAATTTTGCTGAGCTTCTCTTTGCATTAATTTATTTTAATATGCTGTATTCCAAAGGAGTCCTTCTTCTGCAACATCTCACCTACACTTGTGTTGTGACAATTACATAGAAGGCATTTTTTCCAGTTTTTGTCTTCACAGCAATTGTGTTCTGTAGAATAATTGAAGATGCACCATTTGTGGTGTGAGTTCATGTTTACAGTGATTGCATTGCAGACTGATCTAGTCAGGGATAGCCAATCCTATTGTCATGAAATGTAACCTCATATTTAAGGAGACTGGTCCTACAGTGTATATTAAAAAAAAATAAAAAAATTCAAATATATTTCATAACTAATGGACATCCTTACTTATCTTTTGACTGCACATCGTAATGTTTTTTACACTAACATGTGGAAACAGCTGGGTACACTTTGCTTCCTTTTTTTGCTAGCACATAAAACATCAGGATTTTCCAGTTATTTTATGGAAACCCAGGCTTTTGAGGTGTCTGGGTGGATCCCCTTAATAGGGAGAGGGTAGGACAAAAGAAAGATGCAGAAAAGAACACACACAAAAAAGTCCATAAATAGTACCAGCACACTTGGAAAAAAATCCTCACCTATAATTGCAAAAATATTCCAGCATCCCATTCTGTCTTCAGAAAGGTAACAATTATTTATACATATCAGTCTCTATGTAAATGCCACCTGTCCAATCAATATATTAATATTTGAATTAATTTCAAAAGAAGATGGCAGAAAAAAAAAGCCATCATTTCCTCAGTAATGAACTAATTTATCTGAAAATCTGACAACTGCAAGTGGGTGGTACTCTTTTCGGTGTAGTCTTTCTAAAGATATAGCTGCAATCAAGCTGGTACTTATTATTCTAATAGTAAAACATGCCGAGCATCAAAACTTGACATGGAATGCAATGAGAAGTGATATAATTGAGCAGAGATTTAGCAGATTTGTTAGTTATATTATTGTGAGTGTGATTTCTGCTCTGGGTCCTGGAAAGTTTATACACAGGGAAGGGAAGGGAAGGTGCGGGAAGGGAAGGGAAGGTGCGGGAAGGGAAGGGAAGGTGCGGGAAGGGAAGGGAAGGTGCGGGAAGGGAAGGTGCGGGAAGGGAAGGGAAGGGAAGGGAAGGGAAGG
Organism: Poecile atricapillus; assembly: GCF_030490865.1. Classification (NCBI taxonomy): domain Eukaryota; kingdom Metazoa; phylum Chordata; class Aves; order Passeriformes; family Paridae; genus Poecile; species Poecile atricapillus. The sequence goes on from NC_081289.1 coordinate 70,137,516, forward strand.
GAAGGGAAGGGAAGGGAAGGGAAGGGAAGGGAAGGGAAGGGAAGGGAAGGGAAGGGAAGGGAAGGGAAGGGAAGGGAAGGGAAGGGAAGGGAAGGGAAGGGAAGGGAAGGGAAGGGAAGGTGCGGGAAGGGAAGGGAAGGTGCGGGAAGGGAAGGTGCGGGAAGGGAAGGTGCGGGAAGGGAAGGGAAGGTGCGGGAAGGTGCGGGAAGGGAAGGTGCGGGAAGGGAAGGGAAGGGAAGGGAAGGTGCGGGAAGGGAAGGGAAGGTGCGGGAAGGTGCGGGAAGGTGCGGGAAGGTGCGGGAAGGTGCGGGAAGGGAAGGGAAGGGAAGGGAAGGGAAGGGAAGGGAAGGGAAGGGAAGGGAAGGGAAGGGAAGGGAAGGGAAGGGAAGGGAAGGGAAGGGAAGGGAAGGGAAGGGAAGGGAAGGGAAGGGAAGGGAAGGGAAGGGAAGGGAAGGGAAGGGAAGGGAAGGGAAGGGAAGGGAAGGGAAGGTGCGGGAAGGGAAGGGAAGGGAAGGGAAGGGAAGGGAAGGGAAGGGAAGGGAAGGGAAGGGAAGGGAAGGGAAGGGAAGGGAAGGGAAGGGAAGGGAAGGGAAGGGAAGGGAAGGGAAGGGAAGGGAAGGGAAGGGAAGGGAAGGGAAGGGAAGGGAAGGGAAGGGAAGGGAAGGGAAGGGAAGGGAAGGGAAGGGAAGGGAAGGGAAGGGAAGGTGCGGGAAGGGAAGGGAAGGGAAGGGAAGGGAAGGGAAGGGAAGGGAAGGGAAGGGAAGGGAAGGGAAGGGAAGGGAAGGGAAGGGAAGGTGCGGGAAGGGAAGGGAAGGTGCGGGAAGGGAAGGGAAGGGAAGGGAAGGGAAGGGAAGGGAAGGGAAGGGAAGGGAAGGGAAGGTGCGGGAAGGGAAGGTGCGGGAAGGGAAGGTGCGGGAAGGTGCGGGAAGGGAAGGTGCGGGAAGGGAAGGTGCGGGAAGGTGCGGGAAGGGAGGGAAGGGAGGGAAGGGAGGGAAGGGAAGGGAAGGGAAGGGAAGGGAAGGGAAGGGAAGGGAAGGGAAGGGAAGGGAAGGGAAGGGAAGGGAAGGGAAGGGAAGGGAAGGGAAGGGAAGGGAAGGGAAGGGAAGGGAAGGGAAGGGAAGGGAAGGGAAGGGAAGGGAAGGGAAGGGAAGGGAAGGGAAGGGAAGGGAAGGGAAGGGAAGGGAAGGGAAGGTGCGGGAAGGGAAGGGAAGGGAAGGTGCGGGAAGGGAAGGGAAGGGAAGGTGCGGGAAGGGAAGGGAAGGGAAGGGAAGGGAAGGGAAGGGAAGGGAAGGGAAGGGAAGGGAAGGGAAGGGAAGGGAAGGGAAGGGAAGGGAAGGGAAGGTGCGGGAAGGGAAGGTGCGGGAAGGGAAGGGAAGGGAAGGGAAGGGAAGGGAAGGGAAGGGAAGGGAAGGGAAGGGAAGGGAAGGGAAGGGAAGGGAAGGGAAGGGAAGGGAAGGGAAGGGAAGGGAAGGGAAGGGAAGGGAAGGGAAGGGAAGGGAAGGGAAGGGAAGGGAAGGGAAGGGAAGGGAAGGGAAGGGAAGGGAAGGGAAGGGAAGGGAAGGGAAGGGAAGGGAAGGGAAGGGAAGGGAAGGGAAGGGAAGGTGCGGGAAGGGAAGGGAAGGGAAGGGAAGGGAAGGGAAGGGAAGGGAAGGGAAGGGAAGGGAAGGGAAGGGAAGGGAAGGGAAGGGAAGGGAAGGGAAGGGAAGGGAAGGGAAGGGAAGGGAAGGGAAGGGAAGGGAAGGGAAGGGAAGGGAAGGGAAGGGAAGGGAAGGGAAGGGAAGGGAAGGGAAGGGAGGGAAGGGAGGGAAGGGAGGGAAGGGAAGAGGGAAGTTAAGAGGGAAGGGAAGGGAAGAGGGAAGGGAAGAGGGAAGGGAAGGGAAAAGGGAAAAGGGAAAAGGGAAAAGGGAAAAGGGAAAAGGGAAAAGGGAAGCGAATCTAAAAAGAAAATAAAGAAATGAAAAATAAAGGTTCCTATTTTACTTGATTGCAAGTAGTAGCCAGAGAAGGGGATTCTGGAGAAGGTTGAGAGTCACGTATTCCTACTTAGTGGTGGTATCTGGGACAGGTTGAAGGGGACATCATGGATATTTGGAAATGCAGCACAACTGATTGTGGCAAAGTGGGGAACCAAGGTTAAAGTTTTTCAGAACAGCCACAAAAATATTCATAGTTTCATGGAAAACAGTAAGAGTTCATGTTTTGGATAGAAGAATGAGGGCAATAGCAAGTTTGCAGCTTTTCAGAAGGAAAATGAGATAAATTATATATCTAGGGTACATAATCAGGTTTATTCTGCAGCCTGCAGTTAGCACCAGTTCAGTTTAGTTTTCACTGAAAATTGCTCTGTCTCTGGACTGGATTATCATACTTGTTGCTGCTTGCCTGTTCTGTTCTCAGTGTTGTTTTTTTTTGCTGCAGGTGCTGTTGCCTGTGGAAGCTTCTCCCTGGTGCCCGCTTGTTCTCCAAGGTCCAAGTGTGCATGTTGTATAACGTGTTTCTAGTCATTGTGACTGCAAATTAAATTCTGATAAATGTGCTTCAAACACAGCTGATGCAGGTACTTGTGAGTCTGCAGAGAGCCTGGAGCAATAGCTCCAAGAGGTTTGGACCTTTGCATTCATCTCAGTATGTTCTTAAATTGTCATTCTTCACATTCCTCTAACTCAAACATCAGCTTTAGAGCTGGGTTCACATGTTTAACTGTTTCTGTTTTGATCATTTCATAGAAGCCCTCTGAAGTTTTTATTCCCTAATTTCAAAGTATTTCTTGTGCCCTCCAGGTGTGAAAGCCCAGAGCTGCAGTGATATCTATTTTCCCTCTTGACAACTTTCAAGCTGCAAATGGGAATTTCCAGTGCAAGAAGCCACCCATGGCATACTAGGGGAAAAAAAAAAAAAAAAGGACTCCAATAAATTTTGGATAATAAATTAAGTAGGTAGGTTTGCCTACCTACGTAATTGTCCGTGGGATTAATGTACTGAGTGATTGCCTTCATAGCCAGTTACTCACGAGTTTCAGTGTCTTCAGTGTAAAATCAAGCTGCCATGCAATTTCACTGCAACAAGAATCCTTTGGCACACCTAGTTAGGTGTGGTTTGCTTGGTGAGGAGCTCAAAATGCCTTTTACTGGGTCTTGCACTCCTGGACAGCTGGTGTCCAGCAAAACCAGTTTTGTTCCACCAAATGCTACCTGATGGGCTGATCAGTTATCAATTGTCAGCAGCTTAGTGGTCCAAGAGTTTATTCAAACATCCATCCTCCTTTACTGTTAAGTCCTTACGTTAAACAATTGCTCTTTGTCCCTTGGCTGAGGGGAGAGGGGGTTGAAGGGCGGAGCTGAGGAGCTGTGAATCCCAGGAGATGGACACTTGGCATTCCCAGGAGATGGACACTTGGCATTCCCAGGAGATGGACACTTGGCATTCCCAGTGCAGCTCCTGTCTCAGCATTCAGCACCAGGAGCCCATTTTCCCAGCTAACCTGTTCATAAGCTGCTTCAGCTTGGTCTTCCCCTGCAAGCAGGACTGAAAGCCATCTTCAGGCTAAGCTCTGAGATAGCCACAGTTTAGCCTGATGGGTAAACTGTGCCAGCTTCATGCTTTCACTCTCATAAGGATTTCTTTGCCTTGCTAAGGCCTCGTCTGCATCAGGAAATGAACCAGCCAAGCTCTTGTAGTATCATTATTTCACTATAACCAGTCCGTTTCCTGTGTAGACAAGCCCTTAAGACTAATCTTCTTCCCTGACCCACAACCCCAGTTGCAGAGGCCTTGGAATATGTTTTGGAGCCTCATTTCACTCCCAGTTTATGAAGCCTGCCAAACCTTTTCATTTTGTTCAAGGCTTCCTGCCATTTCAGTGTTGGAACCCATCTGATTCCAGATCTTTTGCCCACCAGCCAAGGAGTTTCAGCCAAGCCACATACATCCTGCCACCAGGATGCTCCTACTGTGCCAAGCTCAAAATCCTCCTCAGTTCTTCTGTCCCTGCATATCTAACCTTGTTCAAACATCAGCCACTTGAGGAGTGGGCATTTTGAGGCCAGAATGCAAAGGTTTGGAGGTCTATTATTTTTTCCTCATTGTTAATTTTCACAAATGGACACAGAGGTGCCTGCTCCTAGAGAGTTCTGTGATATAAAGACACCAATACTCTCCACTGTCTCTAATGTTGCCTTACAAAATCGAGAAATTCCATCATTCCTATTCAATCCTTTTCATAGTTTAACCATCGAACACTGATTTTTTCATCAATTTACCTCTGTGAAAATAGCAGGCAAGATGACATTTTTTTCTGCAGTCCTTATTTCATGGTTTTCTATATCCCATTGTTCTTGTTTTAAGTTATTTTACAAGTCATTAAATTACATGAAAAGAAAACACAAGACACCAGAACACCTAAGAGATTTGCAGTGATGCAGATAGATGCATCTTATGAAGACACCTAAATGCAAGTACTCACCACAGGGTGAATAGTTTTTTTTTGCATTTTGTAGTTTTCAGTTTTAATAAGTCTGACCCACTATTCCTAATTTTTTTTTTTTAAATTAGATTCCAAGCCAGACCAGCAAGATAAAGTTTATATATATGCAGTTTTTAGCGTTGTGGGCATGCACTATAAAAAGAAGATTGCAAGAGACACGAAAAAGTTTCACTGTACAGCAGTAATTCTTCTTGCTGTGTAAAATTCAACAGTACGAAAGAATCCCACTGCTTGAATGCTCTCGGGTGGGAAGTGCAGTAACTCGTGCTCATCCCTTTACTGGGGGAAAAAAAGAAATAAAAAAATCAGTCACTACATCAAGATCACAGTCCTGGCTGTTTTCCTCATGATTTCAGCCTTGCTTCTGCCAAGTTCTGTCAGGGCCTTCTGCTTACCTAAAATCTCCTAAAATCTCCACTGCTGGCAGTGCCTGTCAGCCAGGTGTGTCCTCCCTCATTTGTCCCATCCCTTGGGGACCACAGTGAGGAGCAGCATCCCTGTGTCCTTCACAAGGACCTGCTCTCCAGCAGGGCTGGCTGTGCCCACCGCCCCAGAGGGACACATTTATCTCCACTGGGACTGGAGGAAGGGATGTCTCCCTCCTTCCAGCCTTTCATCCTGCTCTACTAGCCCTTCTCAGCTCATTTTTCTCCACTGGGCACTTGAGGTTGAAATCAGAGCTGGGAAGGGCCTTGGAGACCAAAGATGTGACCTGGAACAAAGTATTGGAACAAAGTATTGGAACCAAATGCTGTACAGATGAGGAAATGTGTGTCTAGAGGGCCATCAACTTCTTTCCTGTCTCAAAAAAAGTGTTTGTGAAAGGTAAAAAAAGCACTCAGGTTTTGAAATGTGAATGCTGTTGATCATTTTCTTTGGTTTATTAAGAAATGCTCTTGCAGGTGAGGACAAAAATCAAATTAATCCATTCCCTGTTACTGGTGGCTCTTTTCCCTGAGATCTTGGGAGCATAAATCATTCCCTATTCTCTCCTTTTCTCTGAAACATAAGAGAACAGGATTTCAACAGATCTTCCTGAGAAACATGGGTTGTATTGGGTCACTTCAGCTATGCAATGGAAAACAAACCTATTCTAAAATATTAAAAGACACACCACAAAAGGCCACCAATTAATCCAGGCACTTCTTCAGGTTTCTTTTCATTAATCACTGTACTATTTTTAATGGCCACTAAGTAAAATTGTCAGGAAAACAAACTTTTTAAATTCAAGTGAGGTTGGATAACCACAAATTATTCTTACTCTGGCATCCACAAGCACCTAACCTCACCTCCTGTGGGAAAGAGGGGTACAAACCACACTGCTGATGCTCTGATTTCTGCACAAATACCTCTGACACCTGGAGAGTCCCTCACACCCAGGCCCTGTCCTTCAGCAATTGGTGGGGCTGGCTGCAGCAGGCGTGCTGGAAATTGAATTGCCAAATATAGGAAACAATTTGTGGGAAAATGAATGCTAGTCATGTTTGATCAGTCTGGAAGACACCTTTCATAAGCAGCAAAGTGTCCTGAGCTGCAGCCTGGTCCTATCCAGAGTTTTTCAGCCCTGTCACTGTCTCACTCCTGTTTTGTTGAAGAGGTGAAGATGGTGTAACAACAGCAAGTGTTGCTTGAGGAGGACATTTCTGCCTCATTGTGTGTGTGTGTATTCCTTGTTGCTGAAGGCAAAGTGAGGTTTTCCTCGAAGATCAAAGACTTCCTGTAGTGTGATCAGTATCTAAAAAGGACTTCATCTGCATGATGAGCTTGCACCTTCCTGATTCATTCCTCTAACTGGGGAACTGCACACTCACTACCACGTTAACAATGTGTGCCACCACTCCTAAATGTATTCCACCCAAATTAATGGAAACCTTCCCATCAACCACAACAGGGCTTGACTCAAACCTTGAGGGCATCTAATCTTCCTGGCTCCAAGTGGTGCTGCCCTCTGGATGTAGTCCCACCATCCTCATCCTCACCAGCAGCCTCTGCCACCTCTCCCTCAGCTCAGGCACTGGGTTTTTTCTCTCTGCAAGCACAGGAGAGGAGTGGAGAGGGAGGAGCACCCACACATCTTTGGTTTTCAGCGTGATCTTAACTTTACAGGCAGGGGAAGGATGCTACCCCTTGTTCCTCCTCCAAAACCCTGCTTCAGGTCTCACCTAGCAAGGCCATGCTGTAGCACACAAAGCAGCTGCCTGTTGCACTCATTTGCTAGGCTTTTTATTTTATATTTTATTTTTTTTTTGCGACTTCAGATGGTCCTTTTCAAAGGATTCGCCCCTTCCTGCCACACATCTCAACAAATCGAGAAGAGAAACAAAAACAACATTTTTCCTTCTAGGTGCTCCTGCACTTTGCTCTTTTATAGAAGAATCCATCAGTCCTTCAGTTCATAAAGGATTTTAAGCAGGGGAACAATATCACATGGGGCCTCAATCAGCTTTCCCTTTGTTTTCCAAGGTAACAAGTGCCCTTCATGCCTGCAGAGCACAGTGGATCCCCACCCTGCACAGGAGCATCTTGTCAGGGCTTGGGGCCACAAGAAACAGCCTTATAAGGACAACTGCAAACTGCACCACTGCTTAAAAAGGAAGCTGGGCTTCTTTGAAATTGCCCTGGCTCATGCAAAGGCACAGCCACAAGCAAATGTGTGTGTGCTGAGTGCATGGGGACACACAGAACTGTACCTGCCAGCCCAAACTGCCTGTTGGAAAAGGGTGAGAGGGCCACAGAAACACACACAAACACCACAGACCTCAGCTGGCTTGCTCAGCCCCACTGGAAATGCTCAGAGACCCAAGTGATATACATAATACCCAAGTGATGCACATAATACGAACCCCAAGTGGAAAAGAGCAAGAAAGCTTCTTCAACCAGTCAAAGTGAGTTGATTTTGGCTGAGCTACTGTAGAGCATTTGATAAAGTCAAAGTTTTGGCAAGCTTCAGGCTCTTCAATCCAAGCTCAATATAGTGAGGATTGTTCTACAGATATGAAAGGATTGGCTGTTCTATTTTGGCCAAATAGTTTGCAGGGTTGAGTATTAGTAGCACTGTGGCTGTCGTCCTCATGGTGTTAACTCCCCCAGAGGCCCTCAGATTCCTCTGTCTTTAGAGCTTCCACGGCACAGGGAGCAGCCTAGTGGACTCTGCTCCTGCTGTTTAGGTGTCTGATGCATTTCACTCCCAATTAAACCTATTTTGGAGGAGGGTTTGTGGAGGTGGTGGCTCCCAAACCTGGCCAGAGCTGAAAATCTGAGCTGTGTTGAAGTAAAAGTGGATGACTTGACAAGGTGCTGCTCTCTGACACCATTTTCAAAGACTGTTTTGGGACACAGCATGTCGGGGTTTTTTTGGTGGAGTTACAGGCTCTGTGAGCCAGCTGCTGCTCAAAGTATGAGACTGGATTAGAAGCCCCTTCTGGACATGCATGACACTAAGCACAGGGGCAATTGCACCACTAAATTCTCACAGCATGCAGTAATATATTCAGTTTCATAGAAGCTTTCCTTATTTTTTAGTTTTTCAGAATGTGGAGGAGTGTATCAGGAAAAGATCTCTTTGTGGCTGTTCTGCCTTCAAATTCCTTCCTCAAGCATCTGCTGCTGGTCATTGTCAGAGATGGGATCAATCTGACCTAACATGACAAATTCTGCATACCTCAGGTAATAGCATATTTTCTTTTTCTTCTGCTTGATGATGCTGGCAAATAGTTGTGTAGGATGGAGCCTTGATTTTGCTTGATGCTATTAATTAAATAGTATTAGTGAAGAAGAAGAAGGGAATGGATTAAATTTGAGAGTCCTGGCACTACAACATCTCTACAGCATCACTTTCTGCATTAGGAGCACAACAGACATGAAAAAATGATGTATATGTTGAGGCAGGCCTCAATTTTCCATAGAAGTTACACAGACTCTCTGATGCCTTGTTTTATATTTAACCAGGAGTGTTTATTTTATTTTATTTTATTTTATTTTATTTTATTTTATTTTATTTTATTTTATTTTATTTTATTTTATTTTATTTTATTTTATTTTATTTTATTTTATTTTATTTTATTTTATTTTATTTTATTTTATTTTATTTTATTTTATTTTATTTCATTTTATTTTATTTTATTTCATTTTATTTTATTTTATTTTATTTTATTTTATTTTATTTTATTTTATTTTATTTTATTTTATTTTATTTTATTTTATTTTATTTTATTTTATTTTATTTTATTTTATTTTATTCTTACCATTCACCTAACAAGCCTTTTAGAGGAGGAATCTGATGGAAGCACAGGCCACCTGTGCTGGTTGTGGGCACATTGGCAGTGCTGTGGGGAACACAGATCTCCATTTTTGTCCCCAGAATCCTTGTCCAGTAGGTAACAGTGTCATGGCACTGGTTTCAGTAGAGCTAGGTTGACTTTCCCCTGCAGGATTCCAGATGTCTGCAGGCACTCATGCCAGAAATATACAATAATTTGTAATTCCAGGAAATTCCATGCACTGAAGGCTGTATTTGCATGTCTTCCCTATAGATGAACCATGGAACTCTGGATGTTAAGGACTGAAGGCTTAACTGCTTTGCTTTTCTCACAAAAGTCATGTAATGGACATTTTATAGGTTCTTCTTCAGTTTTTGGTGACTTTATGGTGTCAGATATTAACTATTAGATTGTCATTTTCATTCATGACTTTTTAATAAGAAAATGGAAATACTGAAAGATTTTGTTCACATGAAGTAACCACTGAAGTCTAAACTTGTCAATCTTTGTTTGCTATATTACAAATTTTCTCTATTTTTCATGAAAAGCTAGCCTTTTCCAAAAGAAAAAGTGGAGTATATTGTCTTTGATTGTTTTCTTCATGAGTTAAAATTAAAAAAAAAAATTATGAATGGTTGTACTATAAACACACTTAAGACTTGAAATGTAAATATTCAGGAAAAAAAAAAAGAGGTTTCAGCTTTTCCTTCATGAATACCAGAGAGCTAAACAAGACTATCCACATGCTTTATTTAATCTCATACTACCCAATCTGATAGTGAGGCATGAAAATGTGAAGCATATATTTTGCATATCTAGTATTAACAGAGGCACCTCATGTATCATGGAGAAGTTCTGTATGTCTTTAAACAAACAAATGCTGTGAAGAGTAGAAGAAACAAAAAAATGAAGTGCCAAGGCTGTAAGTGGAGAAATATTTGGAAGGAGTGGTAAAAGTGTATAAGAACAGAAGCCTGAACCAGAGAAAAAGGATTTAAAGCTCCCTTATGCCCTCAAGATAACTCACTTAATGAAGAAAAAGTCTTCCATGAGTGGCAGAAATAATGAATTTTGGTTTTCAGCATCTCTTTCTTATGTGCTTTTTCCCATCTCTAATAAAGGGTAAGGTTATTAGCCACTCTCAGGGAAAGAAAAAGGAAACATCATACTCTCAATTATACGAGTGGTTCCTCCCTGGAAAAAAAAAGGGCTGAAGCTGCTGTAAACCCTCTGCCCAAGGAGAGCAGAGCCAAAGCTAAGAGCACCCAGGAACCAAATAAAACATCCCAAGTAAAATTCGGGCCTGTTGGTGTGGATAGCAGAGCTTTCATTGACTTTACCATGCTGGGCTTTCGCTCCTGTTTTTAATTGTCTGCTCAAGGTAAACAGCTCTTTTTCTTCTCTGTCAGGGTAAGATATGAAATTTTTACTAACCCTTTGGCTCTCCATTAGCCAAGATTTCCTGGCTTGCTGGGGATGATAAAATAAACCTACATTTAAAAAGTGCCCCAGCTCTGAAGCTGGGCGAGGACACGAGCTGTATCTGAGGGTGAAATATCAGAAGACTGCAGTGCTGGAGGAGAGGCTTAGCACATTGACTTTTCTGTTGAAAAAAGGAAAAAAATAGTACTTCTCATGATGCAGTGATAAAGCTAACATGGTTATGAAGGCAAGTGACTACAGACTTTCCAAGCTTAAGGATTAAGGTTTTAGGTTAAGCAGTCCTTCTGGACAGAAAGGGGGAAGGATTAAAAATCAGAAGGAAGATCAACTGTCCCTGCTCATAATATGGGTGATAGGTAAATTGGAAAAAGCGCTGCTGAAATATTTTGCTTTTGGGGCTTGAGGGTGAAATGGACATGCAGGGCCACACAGCAAAGGGTGAGTCCTCACAGGTTAAATCCCAGCTGTGTGATAAGGAGTTTTCACATGACATGGGGCTAATCTGTTTACAGCAGTGATGCAGATGATCCCATGGCCTGTTTGTTTTTACTTTTGTTTTCTTTTTTTTTTTTTTTTCCCTTTGGGAAAGTAGACTAACATAATCCAGAGATATGAATCTGCAAAACAAAAATTAAAGATGTCCTTCTGCTTCTCAATCAGTCAGGCGTACTCAGAGATCCTCTCTGAGCTTCCAGCAAGGAAGCAATGTTCCTTCAGAAGAGAAAGTAAAGGAAATCTGCCTGATTATTTATGCCACCACATTTTCCAGTGGTCAAAAGAGGACAAGTCAGGAATCTCTGTGGTGTGGGTGATTAACCACTCTTCTTTGTTCTGCTACACACACAAACACAACACCCACCTGTTTTCTCTTAAACCTGGTTTGCAGAAACTTGAAATTTTTACAGAAACTGATTTAATTTCTTCCTGGAGCATTAAAAACACCCAAGGTGTGTTTATGTTTCACATCCCTCCTTGGTGTACAGAAGGTGATACAGAATGGTTTGGGGGGAAGCTGGGGGGTGTGGGACATCTTTCCTCTCATGTTAAATATTTGCAGGGCTAGAAAAACTGATGTCATTTGCAGAGTGTTAAAGAGAAAAAGAAAAAACAAAACAAAAGCCAAAAACCAGGACCATTGAAATTTCGGTTACAAGCCACAGTGTGTAAACTATGACTTTTGGGGAAAAACAGAGTGCTACAAAAGGCTGAGTTATAATCAGCTCAGCAGAGGTCATAGCAGGTTGATCCAACAGCCATCCTCATTGAGGTCCCAGTTCCACACCGCATTTAAATGCATGCTTAATTTTAATCACAGACATAAGTCCTGCATGACCTTAATGTTAAGCACGTGCTCGAGTGAATTGCTGAAGTGCGGGTGGAGACGTGGTTTTGTGAGGGCTGGGAGCAAGAAGAAGAAAGAACCCCTGGCTGTAAGTTCTCATTTGTGGGACTCAGGCAGGATCAAAGGCTGCAGCATCAGTTCTGAAGCAGGAAATGTCCTCACAACGCTGTGAAGCAGGCAACAGGGGTAAGCAATTTGTAAGGAAGGTGCAGTAGGAGTTGGAAAACGTGGCCCACAGGTTGCCTGTGCACTCTCCTTCTCTCTGTGACCCTCGTTCCACTTTAGGAAATGCTTATGGTTAATATCTGATGATTTCAGTGGGAGAAATTCAACTTATGCTCTGCTTATTTTGCAGAATATAAGTCTACACACACTGCTCATTGATACAAGGTTGAATTTGACGATCTGGCCCCTTTGCTGTCATTCTTCTGACTTTAAGAATGTTGTTCTCCTGATGCAAATGGAAAAGTCCACCCTTCTAATTCAAGATAAAAGAGAGAGATATTTTTTTTTCTTCTAAAAACATCAGACCAATATCCCAGTGGTAGTCAGGTTCTTCAATCACATTCACTTACCAGTAGTAGTTACCTATCAAAAGTGTCATGATATTTATGCCTGAATTATGTAGCTCTGCTGCTTCAAGCAAAGCATTGGAATGGTCACTGCCCCTTATTTACTTCTGGAAATCTGTCAAATAAACTGAACTCAGGGCAAATAAGCATGTTAGATGGGGCCAAATTCTTCTATACATGTTTGTTACCTTGTCAGAAACACTCTGCTAGATGCACTGATTTAAATGGGCCAACAAACTCATCAAACAGCCCAAGAAATTGGTGCATGAGAAAAACCATAATCAAAGATGTGGATTCTTCTAGTGCAGTACCCAGACGGGCAAGTTTAGCCTCTCTGGACGCCTTGATGACTCTCCTGCACACACAGCTCTGCTCCTCCACCCATACCAGGGGGGGGAAATGACTCTCTGTGCCTTATTTGTGAAAGCCAACATGGTAAGGGCTATGGTGAGCCCCATAAAACAAATATTTTAGGCTGAGGATGAAGGAGGATCAGTGTGGTTCACAGTTCACCACTGTTTTGCTGTGATTCTGACCGATGTGGCTGGCAGCACAGGGACCTCTTTATCAGTCCTGCTGTTTGGCCTCAGACAGAAAGTGTGTTCATGACTTGAGCAGATGTTTCTGCTTTTAAGAATCAGCCGTTTCCTCTTTTCCAGAAGCACATGCCAGCACAGTCAATATCTGGAAACCTGCTGCTTCACAGTAGGTCCAGAGTCTAAACTGGTACTTTACTAGAAAATGGTAATAAAGCAGTTTGAGTTGCTTTTCATCCTTCATGCTCTTAATGGCTTTCAGGTTCATATGAGACCAATCAATTAATCCTGGTTCAGACCTAGAGGAATGGGATGTTTCTTACCCTCTGAACAGGAAAGAAACCCATAACAGAGATTACCAGTCTACTTATTAAGACTTATGTTAGCAGTGTAGTCTAACAGTCTCCAGCTGGGGTTGGGACTACAGATTTGCAATCTTGTATAAACTTAATGTTTGCTAGTCATGTGCTAATTAATTGCTAAATCACAAAAGGCAAATCATAATTATTGTTTCAGGTTAGCAATTCTCCCTGACCTGATTGCATGCTTGCTGTTTGGAAGAATTAAGGAATGAGGCTCATTTAGAAACACTCACCTGTATAACCCACGGTTTTGTCTCTGTGTGTTTTTGTTTTCAGGTAATGAAAAGCTCTCTTTGATCTGAATTTTCATCTGAACTGCTCTTGGATGGATTCTGCTACATTTCATCGTTCTGTGAGGTCAGTCAAGTAGTAAGAATAGGAGTAAGAGCTCACAGAGCTGAAGGGAAAATTGCTCTGATCTTGCAGACATTTCAGTGGACTGAAAGTGTCACACTGTGGCCAGCCACACTTGGTTAGATCTGTGCAGTCTGGGGTACTTGAAGTTTCCCATTTTTGCACTTTGTGGAGGCACCTAGGCCACTTGTAGAGCAAGCCCAAACTTTCTTAGTTTCTTTCTTTATTTGCCCCATGTAGTGACAGCATTTGGTAAAAACATTCCTGCTGGAGTTGTTGGTGAACAGAGGCACAGAAATTGCTAAGTCCTCTTCCAAAAATCCCATTAAGATGAGAAGCAAAACTCCTGATGATCTCAGAGACACAATTAAAAAAAAAAACAAACCTCTTCTTCTATTAAAAAGAAAAATAAAAAATGTTAACAGCTTATTTGAAAACTGATCAAAGAAACTTCTCCTGCTCTGTTGTCACGTGGTCCTGTGCACCCAAAACTCCCGATGCAGGGAGGCAAGGGGTCATCAGGAAGCTGTCTGGCTGACAGTCAGGCTTATTCACATGTGAGGGCTGGCTGACATGTGGCTGAAGTCATGAGGATGCAGAGGATACTGCCTTGGCTCGGAAAGCTCTTACTCAGCTTGCTATCTAAAACCGTCCCAACCCATCAAGCCTAATGTGTTTAGATCCCTTCCAATCGTTATCTGTTAGTTGTATGGTGAGAAGGTTGACTTGGCAGCTCTGAAATGACAGTCTAGAAATTGGAGTAATTTCCTTGCTGGGATGAGGTAGTTCTGGCACTCCTGAGACAGTGCAGAAGAGAAGAGGCAGCTGCATAAATGCCTAGTCTGAGGTTATCTCACCAACAACCAGATGCTGATCTGCCCACTGTTACTAGTCAAGGTCATATCTGAAAGATTTTGATGGTTGCCCTGAGATAGCCAAAGCTCAGGGCTGTTGCTCCCTGCTGCCCTGGGTTCAAACCAGATTCTGCAGAGGAACAACCCTGGGCAAGGGCAGCTGTGTGGGTTCCTGGTGGAAAAAAAAGATAAACAAGAGGAAAATAGGTCTGTGGCTCCCGGAAGTTGATGACTCAAGAACGTTGGGAGAATTTTCTAGCAAGCAAGAAGCTGCTGAATATGAAGAGGCATTCCCTCCACCCTGCTGTAACTCTAGGCAGC